>NW_012236492.1:62278-193574 GCF_000787575.1 Acytostelium subglobosum LB1 | reverse complement strand
CATTTCCAGCAACACTGAAATGGTCATAAGTATCCAGTGAATAGCCAGTGAATAGCCAGTGTGTTGCCAGTGAATAGCCAGTGAATAGCCAGTGTGTTGCCAGTGAATAGCCAGTGAATAGCCATTGAATAGCCATTGAATAGCCATTGAATAGCCATTGAAAAGCCAGTGTGTAGCCAGTGAGTTTCCGGTGAATATCCATTGAATAGCCATTGAATAGCCATTGAATAGCCATTGAATAGCCATTGAATAGCCAGTGAGTTGCCGGTGAATAGCCATTGAATAGCCATTGAATAGCCATTGAATAGCCATTGAATAGCCATTGAATAGCCATTGAATAGCCATTGAAAAGCCAGTGTGTAGCCAGTGTGTTGCCAGTGAGTTGCCAGTGAATAGACAGTGAATAGCCATTGAATAGCTATTGAATAGCCATTGAATAGCCATTGAATAGCCATTGAATAGCCATTGAATAGCCATTGAAAAGCCAGTGTGTAGCCAGTGAGTTGCCGGTGAATATCCAGTGAATAGCCAGTGWGTTGCCAGTGAGTTGCCAGTGAATAGMCAGTGAATAGCCATTGAATAGCCATTGAATAGCCAGTGTGTTGCCAGTGAGTTGCCAGTGAATTGCCAGTGAATAGCCAGTGTGTTGCCAGTGAGTTGCCATTGAATAGCCAGTGTGTTGCCAGTGAGTTGCCAGTGAATAGMCAGTGAATAGCCATTGAATAGCTATTGAATAGCTATTGAATAGCCAGTGTGTAGCCAGTGAGTTGCCAGTGAGTTGCCAGTGAGTTGMCAGTGAATAGCCAGTGAGTTGCCAGTGAGTAGCCAGWGAGTTGCCAGTGAATAGCCAGTGWGTTGCCAGTGAGTTGCCAGTGAATAGCCAGTGAATAGCCAGTGAGTTGCCAGTGAATWGCCAGTGAATAGCCAGTGAATAGCCAKTGAATAGCCAKTGAATAGCCATTTAATGCCAGTGTTATTATACATACTATTCATATAAATTTATGTGTGAGGAAGTCATCAAACCGATTCCTTTAAAAAAATCCAAAGTTAAACATTTTTGTGGTAGACTATTGAAAAATAATCATTGGGACTATCCCATTCAATAGCGTTATCTAGTTACACCAAATAATATATCTCAGTAATATTCTCAATTTAATACGAGTTATTTTATTAAAATTGATTTTTGATTAAAAATGTATTGGCCAATTCAATTAAATTTGAAATTAATTGTTATTGAAAGTGATTAATTATATTTTTGGCACTATTCATCAAATCTAATATTTAAAAATAATATTTTCAATTTTATAGAGTTATCTTTATTCTTGATATTGTATGGGACGGAAGTTCGAACACATATACTCTTCCAAACAGTTATATATCATAGATACAAAGATGCCACCAACAATACGACTRTCTTACATACCTACCATGATCATTCAACCTATTCTATAATACTTTACACTTGTATAAAGAACATATTGTAAATAAATAAATATTAATAAACAATAATTAATTTTAATGAGAATTTCACAGTTGTTTGAATCACTTTGACAATGACTCAATAGACAAGTCATTAACAACTATGATACATATAACATTAGTACAAATACATACAGACAGTGGATCATTTGATTAAACAATATCATTGAAGCTTATACAACAACATCATCCACTTCATGACATCCAGGTTTACAACAACAATAACAACTGMTAAAGGTCGATCTATCAACTCCTGACAACGTCATTCAACACCTCAGCATAATATATCTAGTTACTCCTCTCATCAACGCGAATCGAGCAAGTTATCAATCATCATCATTGAACAACATCACACCAGACATCATGAATGCCTTTCGAATGCGTCTCGACACAACGATGATGCACCAACAATGTTCAACACATACGTTTGATACACAAACAGATTCAGTACATCTACAGGAATCGATCCATATATAATATGTGACTGTTGAACCTATTCTTACAAAGTACAGCTTGCAGAGACATCATTTCACATTACACGCGCCAAGAGTCGCACTCCAACTGCCACCAACATCTCGATAACACCTACAATTGACATACCAACAGACTCAACACATCAAGGTGAATCGATAGATATATTGTATATCACTTCTGAAGCTATTCTTTAGCAACACATTCAACAACAGCCAGGATACACTCACATTGTGGCATCAACTACGATCGTCGCACTCCACTGATCACCAACATCGTCCAACAAACACCTATGACACATCATCAGACTCGACCCATCAAGAAGAAGCGATACATATTATATTCATTGTCGTTGGAGTTAGCTACATCAACTTGTAGAATCGACATCCAACTACACAGGTAACCAAAACCTTGGACCGATCGTCGCACCTCTACTTTTAACATTAACTAATACCAATCAAGATAATAGTATAGTAATACTCAACACATCAAGATGAAGCGATCTATATATTATACATCAATCTGGATCATCCCTAAAGGCCAAACCATAAATAAATGCTCTCCCATCGTATTGTCACACCTACAAATACCTTGCACAGTGCTGATTCGAAACCATTATCATTTCAATCATACTTATAATAAATACATATACATTCAACTTACATACACACATATATACATTATATACTAAGTTAACAGACTCTTGCGACCATGCTACATGACACCAGTTGGTGTATTATAATTATTATATTATGAGGAGGCGTCATTCATTCATTCATTCAGTTTGATGTCGGTTGGAGGCAATGTTTCGCTGGCCATGAAGGTGTTTGTTGATAATATTGCTCAAGCTAGTCTAGACTCCATCACACAATTGCCACCTTACTGTTGTTGCGCTTCTGGCGACCCGACTGAAGTTGCGTGACGAGATCCTACATAATTATATGACAAGGAGAGGACAAACACCTGCTCAAGTTCTTCTGGAGATGGGCAAACTATTATACGCCACTGCCATTCTGGACACCTTCCTCGTGGACGATGCCCAAGCACCCAAATGTGGAGACCCGGCGACTATCATAACAAGTTCATCATATAAATTCACTTACTTGGACGAGCTGGATTATCAATTTTGGTATCGATCTTGGACAACACATGACGATAGGTCGCATCCTTCATCGATAGCCTGTGGCAAGACAAGTCATAGGTGTACGGATGGAACATCAAGGCGACACTTGACATCTCCACAAAGTCTCGTCACCCGCCAACCCTCTATCGAACTGAAATCTTTGTCGTTGGTAAGACGTGATCACACATACACTCATCTCATCGCGCTAACTGTCTGACTGACAGACTAACACTGTATCTATCCAGAACGGCTGGATATGAATAGAAACGAAGASGATCTCAAAGAGGACACATGCATTTCTGGAAAAGTCGATGTGTGGACGTAYTCCACAAAGTCATCGACACAGCACTGCTAAAGTCTCTGGATATGTCTCGCTGTTGGCATCCCTCCATCCATGATTAGGCTCGTCATTGCACAACATGGACTCAACTTTCATCACTTTTGGATTRCCGWTGTGCAATGAACAATTTGTGTAGTMAAGGAGCTATACCGACTATGTCAGCAGAAGAACRTCAATATACTATCGACACTTTCCTCTAATGGTGGTGCGTGTCTGGTCTCRAAAGCTCGTGGGCACTGACCAACAGCAGATCAAGTACAAGGGGTACGCCCGTCCGAGCTTGAGGCCAACCAGTACCTGCTCGAGTACTACCACAAGCACACCTCGCAGCSCGAGGAGAAGAGTCAAGAAGCTGACGTCTCGCCAATACTAGCGACCCGCTGCACAACTTTATCGACGTCATTGGCGTGACGAGATCCTRCACATATGACAAAGAAAAGGACAAACACCTGATCAAKTTCTTGTCGTGATGAAGCAATCAACACCACAGAACAGGCCAAACTGGATACACGTAGTCAAAGGTTGAGGAAGGCCAAGAACAGTTSTCGATGCATAGAGGTACCTTGGACGAGCTTGATGGAGTATCATCAATGGAGGACATCCAAGTTTTGACTATGTATATACAAGTCTGCCATGTGGACCTGGCAGACAAGGTGGTCACAAACGTAAACTTGTCCCAACGATAGTATYGTGATCTAGAGATCTGGAACGGCAAATTGGTGTGAGGGATGCAGCAAAGAGGCGAACAAAGAAGTCTGGCGACCAGCCCTAGACCTGGAGAAGTAACGCTCTGACATCACCCTTAAAGCATGGAGCTCCACAAATTCTCGTTGCCCGCCAACCTTCTATCGAACTATGATCTTTCTCGAGGGTAAGGTGAATACACACTCAATCTCATCACCATACCTGACTGACTGACCTACAATGCATTTCAGAACTGTTTGGCAGGATATCAAGGTTTACAAGTGTGAATATTATAGATCGCAAGCCAAAGGAGAAGACTGTTGGGGACATCTGTAACTCACACTCACACYACTGTCTGAGGGTCATCACCGCGGTCATATCATTTGGACCATTCATATTAGTTTGGCCAAGTCTAGATGCTACTCGATAAGTGGTTTCCAACCAACAAGGGTCGCCCCAGCATCGATGGCTTAAGCGATTAGTGTTGGCGACGACTTATGGGCAAAAAAGACTCTCGCCCTTCAATACTMAAGTTTGCAGCAATCAAGTCTTACACCCTCACTCTCCATTTGATCTATCACTTCTATCTCTTCACTTCTCTAATAAGGAAACTATATAACATAAATAATAAGAAATACAATTACATATAGTCAATGTGCACGCCGTTGTATATATATACTAACCATATCATACCATAGAATGTTGGAAGAGAAAGGTGCTTGGTGCTACTGGCATTGACCAACCTATTCGAGTGAACCCAGAGTGCTTCAGAGAATCATTTGCCATGATGGCTATCTCCACATCTGGGTCGTATGCAAAGGCCAAGGATCACACAGATGGTGACTCAAACACTAGTCTCACCTTCCTCTCGTTCATCATCAATGCAGTTAATGATCGATATATCAGGCCCAACACTTACATCATACTTGACAAAGCAAGTATTCATCTTCAAAGGGACGTTTGGCCATTGGTCACCTCGATTTTAGATGCCATCAACGTCAAGTTCGTGCTACTTCCGACGTACTGGAACTACGAGACAGGAACAGGACCGCCTCCTTCCTCGAAAGCATTATCCAAGCATTCAACAAATATGCAAGCGACACAGCGATGATACGCAATTGGTATAACAAGTGTTGGAAACGCTGATTTTAAATAAATCATCGTTGAGTAAATTGAATATCTGTTGAATGTCTGGTTATTGGTTGTCAAACAATTCGTGGGTAGCCAGCTTCTCTTGTCACCACGGAAAATGCATATGATTTGCCACGGCATTTTCACCTTTGAAGAGCTTGTTGTTGACTACGATGCAGTTGACATTGAGTACCTGGGAGTAGTCGGCAAAGAGAGAGGGATAACCTTGATGGACCAGGTCCAGTATCTCCATGCTCGTGTAGTGAGTCAGTGTTGAGACGAGCAGGTTGACAGCATTATCCAGCCTGATTCTGTCCCAGAGCACAAAGATCGAGCCAACAAAAGCCAGCGAATTCTCGAGCGAGCCAATCGATCTTGTCAGCTCGGGCTGGAAGGAGCGCCTAAACCTGTGGATGATGCCAAACAACAGCCTAAAGATGTTGTAGTCGACAATGTCCTGCCAATTGATCATATTGAGTGTGATGGGATGGCAGTGATTCTGATTCTGGTGTCTCGAGCTTGCGTCAATGATGAAGGCCATAAAGTTGGCGCCATTGTTTTTGATCGTCGAGTTGATGTGGACATTGGTGAGAAGGTTGACATACACCTGATTGAGCTGTACGTTGTACTCGAACAGCACCTGCAGCACTGCATGATTCCTGTGCGATATGGCCACTGCCACAAAGCGATCCACGTTCTTGAGCTTGGGCCTTTTCTTTGGTCGCCTCACGTTCTCCCCTCGGTGAAGCACCCTGGGCTCGTCATCGTCGTGCAGACTCCGGTCCTCCTAAGTAGCAATCAACTCGAGATGTGTCACATGAGTTTTGTGAACTCTTTGAAGTGCTTGATGAACAAGTGTGTCCGATCATTCTCCAAGTATTGATTCAGCGATAGATGTTGCTCCGTCCCAGTTCCTGCTASGGATCTTGCTCTTGGAATATTAAAGCTGTTTGACCTCCTCTTGTGTCATCTTCTCCAAAGTKCTGAATCTGCTCTCGCGCGTTGTTGGACTGTGATCATGTTGACAATCTCATCKATTGGATGGATTATAATAATGTAAGTTAGATGGCTCGTTTGTTTACATCAGGGTTTGAAGATGGGTCGGTCGGTTCGTCGGTTTGAGTATTTTACTACCCATCAARTGCATCAGGTCGAACCGATGAAGAATGAGTAGGTACTAAGACGGTTTGGTTCCACCGGGCCGTCGGTAGGGTTAGGTATTCGCGGAGCGAGCCGCCATCACAGCCATATCACACTGTGTTTGATTGCCTGTATGGTGTCCTGTATATCATGTSTGTATGATCGCTCCTATTCCTTTGGAATCATTCAAATAAGATCATCAGTGAATAAGGTAATTGTTATCATATCTCTGTCTCTTTATAGTGTATCAGTATGTGATCGTGTATCGTGTGGATGATATAGATGGTATGGATGGATATATGGTGAGTGATTGGACATAAGGTGATGGAAGTATCCATTGACCTGTATCATGTATCATGTATCCTCTTTGTTTTTGAATGACTGTCAACTAACTACTCACACTTCCGCRGACCTCACGAAACAAATGTCAATAAAATGAAAAAGWATAAAAATTGCATTGATGAAGTTGATCATTGAAGTTGAACCGGAATTATTCCATTGGGGGGTTTTTGGGACCAATTCCCTTCGGGGGGAATAGCCCCCCCMCAMAAAAAAAAAGRCGGTTCGAACCGAAATAGGTTCAATTTTTATAAATAGGTCAGGTGAACGGTCGGTATTTGTCTTACAAAAAGAGCCGGTTTGATGAATGGGTAGGTAAAAAAAAGCATCGGTTTATACCTACCTACCCATCTTCAAACCCTGAGTTTACATGTGATTCCACCAACAACTCAACTTACCAACCTCCATCTGGACTTCATCAGTTGCTATCTTTAAGGACTCTGAAGACACCAAGTGTTGRAGGATAGCACTCCTGTTTCCAGTCGACAGTTCAGACACTGCCTTGACCACCAAGAGGATGTCGTCGGTGCTCGGGCTCTTGAGGCAATTGCATTGGCTACAGATCTTGTCGTACGCCATGCAGGCCTTGCACTCCAAAGAGCACATCGTGTGCGACACGGTCCTCTCGTTGTCGATTCTGTACTGTGACGTGCTGAACGTCCTTTTGCAAGTATCGTGTTGGCAAGCGACACGGGGGCCCTCTCCAACAGTGCTGGTATCTGGAGTGTCAGGGCTCTTCCTCTTATGTTGGTGGCTGACCACCATGTCATGATCAGTCTCGACTGACGCACTTGGCAACTGTGCAGGAACCAGGTTGGCACTTGGTGTCTGTACAGGAATGGATTTGAATACCCTGGCACCATTCCTACATCTTTGGCAATCTTGTATTTCACAACAACAGACGTGGTGGACAGTGGTCTCATGGGTGTTCCTTGTGGAGTTAGTTCGTATCATCCTATTGGCAACTTCCACATTGTCGTAKCATCCTTCTCCACACAGATCATGTCGACAGTGTTTGGTGCCTTCTGGATATGCATTTGGCGATAATCCACGACACTTTGTCGGAAGCTTCTCCTTCTTCATGTATGTTACTGCTACTATTATAAATATATATCTCAAGATAAATACTACAATCAATCAATCTATCACACCCTCTCACAACCTTTGCCCTTCTCAAACTTTTGATTCCTTCCTTCTAATCAATCTTGCCATTTCTGCTACGGTAGTAACGTTACTCGACTAATTGTTTTGGCGAACATCTTCTTTTAGTGTGACACACTCGATTACCTAATCAATAATCATCAGTCTAAGAATCAATCAATCAATCATTCATTCAATCAATAGTAATACATTTATTCACATAATTAGTTAGATAGAGAGAGAAAGATGTTGAGACATTCAGTGATAAGACAGGTAACAATATTGGTCAAGAACAGCAGCACGTTCCTTTCAAGGGAACTACTCCACTGGAAAGGACATAAAGTTTGGCTCAGAGTGTCGCGCTCTGATGCTGCGTGGTGTCGAACAGTTGGCCGCTGCCGTCGAGGTTACCCTCGGCCCAAAGGGCCGCAACGTCATCTTGGACCAGCCATTCGGTGCTCCCAAGATCACCAAGGACGGTGTTACAGTGGCCAAGCACATCGAGTTCAAGGACCGTCACATCAACCTGGGCGCACAGCTCGTCAAGGGCGTCGCCTCCAACACCAACGACATTGCTGGTGATGGCACCACCACTGCCACCGTCCTCACCAAGGCCATCTTTGCCGAGGGTTGCAAGGCCGTCGCTGCAGGCATGAACCCAATGGACCTCTGGCGTGGAATCAACTTTGCCGTCGACACAGTGCTCGGTGAGCTCAAAAAGATGTCTCGTCCCATCACCACCACCGAGGAGATCTCTCAGGTAGCCACTATCTCTGCCAACGGTGACAAGGTCATCGGTGACCTCATTGCCAGTGCCATGGAGAGAGTTGGAAAGGAGGGTGTCATCACTGTTCAAGTAAGTTTGATTGATTGATTGAGTTAGTGAGTGGCCACGACTAACTTTGATCACACTCAATCAAACATATTAATGTAGGATGGAAAGACATTGAAGGATGAGTTGGAAGTTATCGAGGGTATGAAGTTCGACCAAGGTTTCATCTCAAGATACTTTATCACTGATCCAAAGACCCAGAAGTGTGTAAGTATCATCATCTCGGTGGACCAACCTGGACCTCGCTCCCCCATAGGCTAACCTTGAATACATTACAACAACAACAGGAATTCGAGGACCCATTGATCTTGTTGGCAGATATGAAGATATCAAACGTTCACAGCTTGATCCCAATCTTGGAGAATGTTCACGCTCAGCGAAGAAAGTTGGTGATCATTGCAGAGAGTGTAGAGTCTGATGCTTTGACCGCACTAATCCTCAACAAGTTGAGAGGCCTGCAGGTGTGCGCCGTCAAGTCACCAGGTTTTGGTGACAGAAGAAAGGTTCTGTTGCAAGATCTCGCCGCCCTCACCGGAGGCCAGGTCGTCAGCGAGGAGCTCGGCGTCAAGATCGACAACTTTGACATCAACATGCTTGGCTCGGCAAAGAAGATCTCGATCAGCCAGGACGACACCATCATCCTGGACGGCGCCGGCGAGAAGTCCGCCATCCAGGAGCGCGTCGAGTTGATCCGCGAGTCCATCACACGCACCACCTCTGAGTACGAGAAGGGACAACTGCAAGAGCGTCTGGCCAAGCTGGCTGGCGGTGTTGCCGTCATCCGCGTTGGTGGCGCCTCTGAGGTTGAGGTCGGCGAGAAGAAAGACCGCATCGTCGATGCCCTGAACGCTACTCGCGCCGCCGTCGAGGAGGGCATCGTGCCAGGTGGTGGCACGGCCCTTCTCTACTCGACCCGCGCTCTCCGCAGAATCAAGATGGAGAACTTTGACCAGACGATTGGTGTCAAGATTGTGCGCGATGCCCTCTTGGTGCCATGCAAGACCATTGCCAACAACGCTGGTTTTGATGGCGCTGTCGTCATTGGCAAGCTCATGGCTCGTCGCAACGTCGAGATTGGATTCAACGCCCAGAAGGGTGTATACACAAACATGATCAAGGCCGGCATCGTCGACCCAACCAAGGTTGTCAGGACCGCACTCGTTGACGCCGCATCCGTTGCATCACTCATGACCACCACCGAGGCTATGGTTGTTGAGCTGCCAAAGAAGGAGGATCCAGGTATGTATTCAATCATTCAATCAATCACCAGCAATTATATCTCAATCACTTACTTACTTGGATTGTTTGTCAAAAAATCCCAGCCCCAGCCCAGCCACCAATGGATTATTAAACTGATTAGTCGACCTAAAGTCAATAAACTAGAAAGTACGAAACGACAACAACATTAGTCAATGATATCATGACTTCGGAAATCAAGAACAAAATCTAGATTCATGCTATTGGTGAATACCAATACAATGAATGTTCATTGAAACGGATCGTTTTACGTGCCAGCATTCAAATAAAAAGTGGGCTTTTTTGATGTGTATCAAATATTCGATCCAATCGATTGGAGTGCAAAACCTGTCAGTGACTTGATTTGATTTGCTTTGGTTCACCCCCAAAAAACATTGTTGACTACTTAATAAATAAATACAGATAGATAGATATAATAATGGAACCAACAGCAAAAAAGAAAGCAGTCTCCAAAACTTTGAAGAAGATTTTGAAGCCAAGCGAGAAGAAGAAGAAACAGAAACAAGTTGTTATTGTGGCGCTGAGGAAGTTGGTCAACTACCTATTGGACAACTGTATAGAGATAGAAGGCCTCTGTAGGATATCTGGCAATATCACAAAGGTCAAGGAGTTGAAGAAGTCATTGGAAAATGGTAAGTGTCCTTCCGTACTCCCAGCCACACATACACACTCATTCTCACACACACACACTAATCAAATCAATCCCAATCTAATGAAATGAATCAGATGAGGATGTAGACTTGGGCAAGATACAAGATAAACATAGTATTAGTGGAGCATTGAAGATGTTCCTTAGGGATATGGATGAGCCATTGTTGACATTCGATTTGTACAAGAACTTCTTGGGTGCATATGATATCAAAGACAGGAATGCAAAGATATCATTCGTCAAGTCATTGTTGCCAGCGTTGCCAAAGGAGAATGCAGAGATACTCCAGATGGTACTTAAATTCCTGTACACTCTGCAGGTGCACCAAGAGAAGAACAAGATGACCTCTGCCAATATTGCCATTGTGTTTGCGCCAACATTGCTCAGACCCAAGGAGGAGTCATTCGAAACAATGATGAACGCCACCAACTACACCATGGACATTGTCAAGTGTATGGTTGAGGACTTTAACGTACTATACGAAATCAACAATACCATCCTCTACAAGATCAAGTCTGGTGACTTGGGTAAAGAAGGTGAGTTTGAGTTGGCTGGAATAGTTCCATCCCCAAATTATCCATCAATCATACTAACTCACTCACTCAATCAATCAATCAACTCAAGATAAAAGATCAGTGGAAGAGAAGTTGTCAGAGGCGATGTCAAAGATTGATCAGTTGATGAAACAGGCGGCAGAGGATGCAAAGGAAAGATCGGTGTTGGAGACATACGCTCATCAGTTGAATAATAAGTGGCAGGATGAATTGGAGAATATCAAATGTGTGCAAGAGGAGAAGGAGTATATTACAGAGTTGGTCAATGAGCTAAAGGAATCAAATCAATCATTAGAGGACAAGCTATTGATACAAAAGAATGAGAACGTAGAGCTGAAGAAGAAGTTTGATGAACAGGCCTCCAAATCAAAGGAGGTTGACGCTCTACTACAAGATGCACAGAAACAGATCAAACAGCTCACCCAACAACAACAATCACCAGACTCCAAGAAGGAACAAGACAAGTCACACAAAGAGGCCATCGACAAGTTACAAAAGGAGGTGGACAGGCTTCAAAGGGATGTCCAGGAGAAAGCCAAAGAGATCAAGGTTAAGTCAGAACAGATTGACAAGTTGTCCAAGCAGCAACAAACTTCCACGCCAACGCCAACACCAACTCCCACCCCAACGCCAACATCATCAACCAAAGAGTTGGAGACAAACAATCAAAAGAGGATCAAGGACAACGAGAACAGGATCATTCAATTAGAGAAAGAGAAGGAGTTGTTGAATGAACACGTCAAGACATTGAGCGAACAAATGGCATTGCTCCAGAAGAAGGCTCCAACCTCAAGTGCTCCATCCCCACCACCACCATCACAATCGACGACATCACCAACATCAAACAGCAATCTGTTCAAGAAACCTGGTGGTCTATTTGCAAAGAAACAGAAGGAGACACCGGCACCAAAGGTTGAGGATGAGGATGACCTCATGTCAGTCAAGAGGTTCGCATTCAATTGGATGATTCTATCACTAAAGTCAGATGCAATGGCACACGGCAAGAATTGCAACATTAGCTCAGGTGATGTACTGGATGAACTGCTCACAAAGAAGATCAAGGTCAATCAATGGAGTGATCATGTGAGCAAGATGTTAAGAAATGTAGAATAGTAGAGAGGTAATATTGAGGTCAATCAAAAATGAACAACTTTTTTCATCCCCACACAACTTCACTTGTCTTCGCATTCCAACACCTCTTATTATCTGTACAGTTATACTCTCAATCTTTGTCACATAATTATCTATTGTCTTCACTCATCACACCCTTATTATCTCATACATTCACTTGTATTATGGCACAAATACCCAATAGAGTGTATCTTGATGATGCATCAAAGTCAATCAAGATTCCTCCCAATATTGAACAACACTTTGTTGTCAGCACTTCCTAGACTGGCTGATGGGTCGTTGTTGCTCAAGATTGTGCCTTCACAACCAACTCGTAAGTACAAACAATATCTTGGCAATGTCTTCATTCAATACTAACATACACACTCAAGCCCCTGCTGCCCCTATAGGATCACAAGGAGGCCAAGCTCGTAAGTACAAATGAGAGTGAGTGATGTGTTTGCTTACTATGCTAACTTCTCACTTTTATATTAGACATACCATTCGCACGACAACTCAAACCGAGTGTCCTATCAGAGCAGTCCGATGAAGGCATCACTATTGGATCACGCAATACACTCCCGAGACATAACACAGTGAAGAAGCTGTACGATTATGTTTCGAAACATCACTTGGTCCTCCTTCGTGCCCCACCTTTCTCTGGAAAGACATCAATCACTCAGTTGCTGGAGCAGTTCATCATTGACAATCATGGATACATATGTCCGCAGATATTCATTTGTTTGGAGTCAGAAATCAAATGAGGATTTCGAAACATCATGGGAACATTTCGCTGGTACCTCATGGAATGCAATCACTTCTCTTGCCTCAGAACATCCAGTGTTCCTCATCGTTGACGAAACACAACTCACATACACACAGATCAACCAACCACTCCATCAGTTTTGGACAAAGATGAAGGGACTTGTTCAAATCTGGTCCACCCTCCCCAAGCTGTCAATTCTTCTTGTGTCAGCATACTACCAGAGATACATTGACGGACTCTGCACACCAGTCAACATAGTTCACTGTCTTGGCATTGATCACCTTAACTTCTCTGAATCGGAGCTCTCTGAGTTTCTTCAGGAAAAGAGCTTGTCTCGAAAGAGAACGAAGCTCCCATTCACTCCCGAGCTACAATCACTCCTTTGGGAAATGACTAGTGGGCATGTTGGACTTGTCGTCATGGCACTTAAAGGATTGAACAACAGGTTCAAGGACAAGGCAAAGGAGCAGATCATCGATCCTTCCGAGATTCGTCTGTATCTTCACTCCAAACAGTTCTATGACTCTGCAAAGGGTAGCCGAGCCTACCAAAGACCAAATCAATTCTCCAAACAAGAGAACGAGGTGTTATCGTCCATGCTCCTTTCTCTCCAGCGTTCCCAGCTTTTCTCTGCGCCGTTTGGTGTATGTATTCGCAATCCCACAACAACAATAGGATAAATTGGTTAACACATATGATATACATAGGCTCCTATTCAGAGTTTGGTCAAGAAAGGAGCCATCGTACCTGATATCATCAGTACTCCCATGGATGTGGACACACCAACTTCATCGTCCTCGCTACAAGTGAGCCCCCAGGACCTCATAACCGAGAATGATGAGGATGACGAGGATGAGGATGAGGATGAGGATGAGGATGAGGACGATGAGGACGATGAGGATGATTTCATGCACGATGATGCACAAACTTCCACTTTCAAGTTTGTCTGCCCACTTCTTCGAACGCTCTACTACACAGAACTGTTTGGTTCAAAAGTCTCGGAAAGCTATCAACCAACAGATTTTGGAGACTTCATCTACCATTCATTGGTGAGAATGAGGTCCTCAATCCTACTTGGGTCTCAACAAGCATTGGAGCACAAATCAGTCGAAACCAAGCGCGACTCTAAACCAAACGAACAAGTCTGGCAGAACGAGTTCTTCCATGCCGCAACCAAATTGGTTGGGACAAACATCCACATCAGTCCAAACGTTGGCCCATGTTTCAAATCAACCGGATATGTCGATTTTTATATCAACGGAGGAAAGAAGTGGGCAATCGAGCTGCTAAGAGAGGGCGAACCAGCAACATTGGACGAACACATTAACAGATTCCTTCCAGGTGGAAAGTACTACAATATGGTCGACAAAGACATCACTCAGTGGGCGGTCCTCAACTTCACCTCAAAGGACTCACCTATCAGAGATCATTGTTGGCACATCCAGTACAACCAGGACTTCACATCCTTCAGTGTCAAGACACCAATGACAGAGATTCAACAGTTCAACATTCCTCTCAAAAACTAGTTTCAGCAGTTTAAAAGTTATCACCAATCTCCTATTTTAACTGTGTATCACACCCCCTCACAGATGTTTTGTTGGTGCACTTTTGGTGAATAGAGCACGTTACCCATCCATTGATGCCCCACCAATATCTCCTCATGTGCGTGCTGTTACCCGTCCTCTGATGCCGACTTGATCCATGTAGATAGATGGAGCTCTGAGACAGCTTTGGACGCTTTTTAAAATTGTTCTAATCACTTTTATTGCTCTATTCTCTCTACATCTCTACAATATCATTACCATATCTGTTTTTATTCTATTTATTGTAGAGAGAATAAAGATAGTATAATATAAGCATTAAAGCAGAATTGAAACTGTATTAAATAGGAAATGAAGTCGCGATAGCGACGTAATGTGAGCGAAGCGACAAAGAAGCGCCAGCGCCACGAGCCATCCACACACTGTCTGGGGACAATCTTTCAAACCCTTGATATGTACATATGTTCATTAGATCCTCTCAAACTCTAAAACAATCACTAACGGGATCGAATCAATCAGATTTCAACTCATCATATTTCTCGATATGGAACTCTGGCACGAGCTTCCAGGACTCATTGAAGTATACCCATGACTCATCTTTGGCTGGTCATACTGGTTACTTGACATACGTCAACACACCAAGTTTTAGTGGTGTCCTTGAGTATATGACCGCGATGGCAAAGACAACATTCGCCAATGCTCTCAATGTATCCCCAACATTCTATCAAGCGTGGACCTCACTATCCGTCATTGGTAAGTGTACTTTATTGATTGATCCCATCTACCCTCACTTACATCCTTAACTCTCTCCCTATAGACTCAAAGTTCATGAGTGTGGATGGACCAAATGGAACTGAACCAGCACAGATTGATAAGGAACTGATGCCTACCGAGTTGAGCTCCAACTATGTATATGATGCAACTACAGCTGACTAAACAGCTCAAGATGGTGGATGGTATGGTACTTTGAGTGTTCATTATCCTAAACTGGACCTTCAATATATTGAGACTGATCCGATATCAGTTGTGTCATCCAAGGGTACAAACATCACCTACAGCGTCACACCCCAACGTGGAACTCCATTTGATCCCTTCACTTTCCTGATAGGTAGTTCATCGGCGGTAGTTGTTGAACGTGACTTTTTTGGCACAGATGTGGTGTTGCCTGTACCTCCTGGATCAGGTGGACCCTACAAGGTTTACGTGACCCTCCCATACAATGGACACCAATATCGTTCATTCAACTATCAAACAATCCAGTATGATTCATCAAAAGTCCAGACCACTACAGTTGTGGGAACAAATGGTGGCCAGGTGACAATCACTGGATCAATCTACTATGAGGAGTTGGCCAACTTGGTTGTTAAGGTCGGACCTACACCATGCACCAATCTCCAAGTAGTCGTCCCGGCACAGACTATTACATGTACATTGGCACCCACCGATAGGATCATTGTGCAGAATCAATCATTGGTGATCACACATCTCGGGGTCAACTCACCTGCTTTCAACTTTAGCTACCTCTCGCCATACATTCTCCAATCCACGCCAGGACTTGCCAACATCACCTCTAAGATTACAATCACGGGCAACTACTTTGGTCAATATCTCAGCGTCTCAATCGGTGGCGATCAATGCTATAATGTCACGCGTATATCTGACAAGGTGATTCATTGCCTGTTTGATGGAAAGGTTCCACAAGCCAACAATAAGTTGGAGTCTCTACCGGTCAACGTCACATCAAGTGGAATATCGGGTGTGTATAATGTATTTTACTCTAATCCAAACAATCGAACAACTATAGATTGCAATGGACATGGTGATATTGATCTCGTTTTTGGACGATGCCTCTGTCACCCTGGATGGACCTACAATGACTGTTCGCTCCCAACATCGCCAGGAGGTCTTCCCATCATCCAGAATGGCACGGCAATCAACCCATCCAAGGTGAACTTTATCAACTCAATAGTGTATCTGCGTGAGAGTGATTCGGTTGGCACTATAGTACGCACTCGCGCCATGTCCACAATTGAGTGGACCGCCAACAATATCACTGGAGAGCTAATTGGTCGTTTCCCAAGTGACCAGGTGACCGTGTATATGAATGTGACCCTGGTCACAGTGTCTCAGACCATCTTGTTTGCCGGAGAGTCTATCAATCTACCAGCCAACAGTGTCAAATTCTCAGTTGCCATTGCGAAATGGACGCTCAACAACCTGGAGGTCATATTTGAGAGTAGGACAGTTGCCAAACTCAATGATGATTGTGGTACAAAGACAAAGTTGGCTCAGAACGATGATGCATCATCGTATTATGTTGTGGCTGGTCAATCTGTTCTCTCTGGTTCATTCGCCACTCACATGTATGTGGAGGACCGAGTTGTCTTCTCCAAGGTCATCATACTCCCTTCTTCAGACCCTCTCTACTCAGCTCTCAACAACAAAAACAACAACATCAATGCCGATGACAAAGAGTACAAAGTGTTGACATCAATAGTAGTACCATACTTCAAATCACATTGTTTAATTGATCCCAGCTTCCAATCATTGGTGGCAGTGGATGATATTACCAACTGCCAGCCCAAGTCCTACAAAGTGATAATCATCGCTGTTGTATGCTCAGTCGTTGGTGCAGCCATACTCCTCCTAGCCATGGTATTCGTCATCAAGCACAAGTACAACATTCTCTCACGTCTAAGATCAAACATTAAATTAAAGAATAGCGAAGCTTGATCAATTGTCATGTCATCATTTAATATGATCCAATACTTGTATTGGAAGTTCCAAAAGTCCAGTTTTTCATTTTTCGCCACAACAACAAACACCCACATTCTCCACCTACTCCCTCTCATTTGTTCTTGCTACATACCTGAACAATCACATAAGATCTACTACTTTATATTTATAGAGAATACAGGGACAAAGACATGTCACACACACATCTGTCGAAGCTACTGGCATCATCATTCAAGCCAGCACCACCATCATCGTTGCCAGAGATCGTTATCTCCAAGTTGGACGGTTTAGTCAACTGGGCACGTACTGGTTCACTCTGGCCAATGACATTCGGTCTCGCCTGTTGTGCAGTGGAGATGATGCACGCATATGCCGCTCGTTACGATATGGATCGTTTCGGTGTCATTCCTCGTGCCTCCCCACGTCAGTCTGACTGTATGATCGTCGCCGGTACCCTAACCAACAAGATGGCACCTGCTTTGCGCAAGGTCTACGATCAGATGCCAATGCCAAGGTATGTATATGAGAGTTCAATTCAACTCTTGTGACTCAATCATTAACTTAATCAATCAAACAAATCAAACAAACCAAACAAACACATAGATACGTAGTCTCTATGGGCAGTTGCGCCAATGGAGGTGGATATTATCACTACAGTTATTCAGTGGTCAGAGGATGTGACCGTATCGTCCCAGTCGATGTGTACATCCCAGGTTGTCCACCAACTGCTGAAGCATTCGTATATGGAATTCTGCAGCTGCAGAAGAAGATCTCGAGAGAGCAGGCCTTGCTGACATGGTGGAGAAAGTAAAGATATGGATAGATAGAATAGATTATTCAATCATTACGTCAATCAATCAATCAATCATCTATCAAGCGACCCTACTACAACAACAACTCTACAAACTACAACAACGATAGCACTATCTTTGGGAGGGGCGACACCTATCCTCCTTCATTGTGAACACTAGACACAACTCAACTCAAATTAAAGGTGTGTACATTAACAACAAAGACTTAAGACTGGTGGATTGGATTGGATTGGATTATTACAATGGACATACAACATCAGGTCTGCCCCACAACAGGCTTTACTTGTTTGAGTCTAGTCTTTTCTCGACAAACAGGACACTCCAACTTAATGGACAGCCACTGTCCCCAGCACTCCCAACAGCATATGTGTCCACAGAGTGATACGTGTCCATTGGTAGGCTTGCATTGACATATCGGACAGTACAACGTGCCACTACCATCTCTTGTGACCTTGTTACTGGCGCCTTGACTTGGTGATGTGTGGTGCAGGTTGTCTTGGGGGGCTATACTCTTGTTGTTTGGGCTTGAGCCCATAGCAGACTGTGACTGTTGATCAGTCTCGTCACTCTTGTTCACACTCTTGAAGGGGTCATCGTCGTCAGCTAGTAGACTTGACTGATACATCAAAGATAATGGCATCGTGTTGTTTCTACGTAGTGGCGTCTGTGCCATTGAGCACTTTGTTGACTTTCTCGGCTTGGTGATTGATCCAGTGATCAGATCATAGTTGTATCTCTTCTTGTCCACCTTCTTGATTGGTGTTATATTGTCCAACAACACATTTGGTGCAGCCATTTTACTTGTTGACGTAGTTGATGTAGTTGGTTTGGGTGGAGTAGTGGATGGAGTTGTGGATGTGGTCTTTGTAGTTGTAGCCGTTGTATTGCTATCCAGCTCCCCAAAGTCAAACTCGAATGAGGTGCAATTGTTCAAGATGGCGCCACATGTTGATTTGTCCCTGTCATAGCTGGTGTCCTTGTCTGTGCTGACATCTGTTGTGCTGTCATTGATGTCACCAAAGCTGAATGTGTAGCTCGGAGGATCCAATGAATTGTCCAACGCATCTGATTGGCGAACATCACCTTTGTCATTCGTGTTGGTAACATCATTGATCATGTCATCTAAATTGTAAATATCAATTGATCCAAATTTGTTCTTCATCTTGGTCGTCGTAGTTGTAGTTGTGGTCGTTGTTTCTGTCTTCTTCTTCTCCTTCATTGACTCTTGAGTACCACGATCATCCACCTCATTGAATATATCAACATCATCAAACTTTGTCCTCTCTTTCATTCCAACTATCTTGCAATCAATAACAACATTGTCATTGTATTGTTGTTGTGGAGGAATCCTCTCAACAGATGGTTCATCTACATCGAATATATCTACACTATCAAACTTTCCATGTCTATGTGATTTGAGTTGGCTAGTATTGATATTGTTGTTGTCGTCATTGCTGATATCATTGCTCTTGTTGTTGTTGTTGAGACACGTACTGATGGCACATCTGAATGCTGTATTGTCAGTCTCTTCTAAATCCAATGGAATAGAACCATCTGATCCAAATGACAGGTGATAACTATCTTCATCATCAACATGTTGTTGTACATCTGTTTCTTTCTTGTGAATGACCTTTTGTTTCCAACCTGCTGCACTATCCTCTTCGACTACTACCACTGAATGTCGTTGAGCATCAGCATCAGCATAGTCAAAGCTAAATGATAGTCTATCTTGTGATTGTATACTCTTGGCCATACATATATATATATATATATATCTATCTCTTATCTTCTCTTCTCTCACTCTTCCTCTTTCATAATAATGAGGATAGTGTTGAACACTGTTTTCTACTAATTAACAGAAGTTCGTATTGAATGAGCACAAATGATTATTTTTTATTTTATTTTTCATTAAATGAGACGAGGGAATGGATGGGAGCTCCCCTCTCGTCCTCCATCGAAGTCGTATCAAAGAGATTGATCGAGACTCACATTCTTTCACCAAGTGTCGCGATTGGTATGTTGTTAGCTATTTGGAAAGAGACCACGTCTATCATTGTCAATCCTATCGAATCCTTGTCTTACACTGTCAATCCATCAACCATCATCAATCTAGCCAAAAATGACCAAGCCAGCCTACGCCACCGAGCCAACCAACCCAGAGAAGTGTATGTTACTATCATCTATCTCTCGACTCCATCCACCTATCAACATCTATCTAACACCTTCCTGCCAAACAGCCAGCAAGTCCCGCGGATCAAACTTGAGAGTTCACTTCAAGGTATGCATCGATTAGGTTTATCATCACATCATCTACGGATAGGATATTACAGGAGCGAAGAGACTATGACATGCGATAGATAGACATAGATACATACAGATAGCTCACACAAGTTCATTTCACATCATAACAGAACACTCGTGAGACTGCCAACGCCATCAAGGGCATGTACCTCAAGAGAGCCCAAACCTACTTGTGGAACGTCCTCAAGCACAAGGAGGCCATCCCATTCCGTAGATTCAAGTACGGATGTGGTCGTACTGCTCAAGCCAAGAACCTCGAGGGTGTATGTATCATTTGGCAGGCAACACAATCAATCAATCAGTCAGTCAATCAGTCAATCGTTTGGAACAGGATTTGCGACAGAGATCAGGTCACGGTTGATTGATGACGAAATGACGAAATGACGAAATGAACAGAATCACTGACATACAGGTTCGATCAATCAACCAATATTATATAGGCTCACTCTGCCAGATGGCCAAAGAAGTCCGTCGAGCACGTTTTGAGCTTGTTGAAGAACGCCGCTGCCAACGCTGAGGCCAAGCAGCTCGATGCCGACAAGTTGATCGTTTCACACGTCCAGGTCCAGCGTGCCCAGAAGACCAGACGTAGAACCTACAGAGCCCACGGTAGAATCAACCCATACTTGTGCAGCCCATCCACTGTCGAGTTGATCCTCACTGAGGCTGAGACCAGAGTCCCAAAGCCATCCGACTCCAAGATCGTCAAGGCCAACTAAACCATCTCCATTTGGCTTAGAGCTCTTTACACTAGTGAATAAATCATTTTTGGCATAGTATATATATATATAATAATATCTCTCTTTCCAAGTTGTTGAGTACCATCTTCCAGTTACCCAATCAATCACTTGGTCAGAAGTTCCATCATTAAGCAACCTTTCCAACAATAAAGCACAATAAAATAAAAATGATTTCATTTTTCCTACACCATGTATCCTCGTTCGTGCCCTTTACATCTCCACTCACAACTCAATCATAACTACATATCATATACATACACACAATCACGGCATCATCACATATATCCTTTAATAACGATACAATGGTGTGTATCATTGATAGATAATCGATTACCAAATGGATTGGTATTTTAAACATCGATAACATCTCATCATGACACATTATGAATCGTGTATCCATCTTTCCATACCATCCCATCCCATCATCTATATCTGACCTCTGTCGTTTTGACTGATTCCAATCAATTCATCGAGAGGGATCAAGGTCTGACATGGAATACGGATCATATGGTATAGAGGACACACATTCATTCATTCTTCGTTGTTTGTTCATAGTTGCTAATCATTCACTCAATCACCTCATTCATTAGACAAACATTTCAAAGAAGAACGCAACCAAGGCACCAGCTACCACCACCAGCGCAGCACCAGTGGTCGCCGACAAGAAGGATAACATCAACAGAAAGCTCAAGATCGAGAAACTCATCCTCAACATCTGTGTTGGTGAGAGTGGTGATAGACTGGTACGTGCTGCCAAGGTGCTCGAGCAATTGACTGGCCAGACACCCGTCTACTCCAAGGCTCGCTACACCGTCCGTTCGTTCTCCATCCGTCGTAACGAGCAGATCGCCTGTCACGTCACCGTCCGCGGTGAGAAGGCTGCCGAGATCCTCGAGAAGGGTCTGAAGGTCAAGGAGTTTGAGCTGCGCAACAAGAACTTCTCCAACAACGGCTCGTTCGGCTTTGGTATCCAGGAGCACATTGATCTGGGCATCAAGTACGACCCAGCCATCGGTATCTATGGTATGGACTTCTTTGTCGTGCTTGGTCGTCCAGGTTTCCGTGTGGCTCGGAGAAAGAGAACCTGCGCTCGCGTTGGTTTCCAGCACAGAATCACCAAGATTGACACTGTCAACTGGTACAAGCAGACATACGAGGGTATTGTCATTGGCAAGTAAACGGCTGGCCTGCGGTCCATTAATTATATAAACAACCAATTGTATATCTATCTTATTTGCCTTGCGATGATTGGCCATTTATTTAGTATTATCCAAATCATTAGAAGGTATGGATGTATGTTTGTGCGAGGGCTTGTTGACCCAAGCCTATCCATCGGTATTATGATGAATTTGTTGTGTTCTGTACAGTGGATAGTGTTGGGTTTGGAAGTAGTGAGAGAAGAAGACGCGACCAGAGAGAGAGGGAGTGGTGACGGCAAGTTGGTTCTTGTCAAGTTGACAACGATAGAACATGTTGCGACGAACACTGTCAAGTAGTTTGGTGGCGATACCTTGTCGTTGCACACTGTTTAGTGTCCATACGCGATTCACTCCACATTTGACTTGCACAAACTGATCCTCACATTGAATGGTCGTGTCGTCCTTATCATCATTCTCTTTGATCCTATGCGCCACACTCTGTCTCTCTGCTGCGACAAATCCAACAACCCTACCCTCTGCGTTCATATACATGAAGAACTACTCAGTAGAAGTATTGGACCATGGTGTTAGCAAACTCGAGATCGTGACCAATCAATCATGTGTCTCACTCACCTTCTCTTCGTTGTCTGGCTCCACTTCATTCTTGGACGGCTCGACGTAGCCAAGCTCGTAGTTGACCATCTTGATGATTGACTCGAGCTTGGACTTCAACACAGCATTGTCCTCTTCACCAGGCACGATGGATATGATGCCCTCATCATTGGGAAATGAGTTCAATATCTTGCCAATCGATCGCCAGTTCTTGATGATGATCTTGGGTGATTGTCCACTCTCTGTGCAGTGCTTCTTATGTGTCTGCTCATCCTCCTTGCTACCAACACTGTACAACATGCGACATTTGGGACATATAGTCTGCTCGACGAGCTTCTTGCCAACCGCGATGAATGTCTGTTCCAGGTCGATGCCGCCATCAAACAGTGGCTTCTTCTTGGCGGCCGCTGCCTTGTTGGTCTTGCTGGGGGTGGTGTAGCCGGCCACCTTGGTCTCGAAGAACTTGAGTGGTGAGTTTGAGAATGCAGTGAGTGATGATTGCTTCCAGTCCCACTCGGTCGTCCATCCAGTACTCTTGACCGGTGTTGGCGTGGTGAGGCGTTTGCGCAAATGTGACGACTTTGAAGGTGACAATGACAGTGACTCGATTAGTTTTGATCCTGCAGGTGTTGTGGCCACTTTATGTTTCTTTGTTGTTGACTGCTGCTGTTGTTGCTGTTGTTGATGGTGTGTTGAGAAGCTACTATCCATTTGAACGATCAGTCCACCTCCAGCTCCAAATGCCAGTCCATCATCATCGTTCTTGCACACAACATCAGACAATGATCGTTTGAACCCAAGTATCTTTGTCTTTGTAGGTGATTCAGTTAATAAAGACATGAGTTGAATATATATATATATATATGATTGTTGTAATAAAGGGTCACGAGAATGAAAGATTGAGGTATTGAATGTGTGTGTCACCTACACTGCGACCGTTTGAAAAAACCGTTATCTAAATTCAAATTCAAATTTGAAACTTCAACACAACCTATTTTAAATTTGATGTTCGAGATGTTTGATAAAGATTCAATCATTCCTTCAATACTTTCACATAGTTAAGATATAAAGATAACATGGGATGGATGATGAAGATGATATCAATCTATGTAGCTCAATAACATTAATATCAACGAGATCATTCATTGTCTCTTTCGCAAGAGTGTCTACAACGGTCATTGGTCACTCGGATACCCCTCCCAAATGGGATGCCTCAGAGATGTTACAATCACTACTAGCGTCAATAGTCAACAAACCTCTATTGTTAACAAGCATACATACTGGTAGAGATGTACAATCACAATCACAAGCATCAACAAGAGACAACAATGACGAGACACTGTTATACACATTTCGACTAGAGGTACGATCGTCTCGAGCTGGCATTGTACATGAGCGACTAAATGGTAGACGTGTTACATTTAAAGGAATGTCATCATACTTTGTATATCGAGTCGAGGATGAAATCAACAATGACATGGAGTCACAAGCCAACATCAGCAATAACAATATGCAACCATCAAACACAGTCATTGTTGGATATCTGCCCACATCATGGTTCGTTGATAATGAGACAGCCGACACTTCGTATCCATCAGCAGAGGTGATACAAAGAGTATTCAATCACTTTGGCCAGATTGACAACATTGAGATACTGGTGGATACTCCAAAGGACTTGGTGCGTGTGATTGGCAACGATAGCAACATCTCTGGCATGGTACCAATCGCATCACTCGACAAACTGCTACACTTCCAGGCCGCTATCCAGTTCAGCTCGACACACGGTGCATCAGACTGTCAGAGAACATTGTCACGCTTCAAGATGTTTAGGAATAATGTTGGATACAAAGCTGACGTGCGATTCGACTCTAACGATTTCTTCTCAGAGTTGAGCTCGCGCAAGAGGAAACTGCAGCGCGAGCAAACAATTCTGGCGCTTCGACACAAGTTAGAGGCCAAGGAGAAGCGCGACCGAATAGAGAGGATGGCAGAGGAGAGGAGGTTGTTGGAGGAAGTCGCAGAGAGGAATCGCGCGTTGGAGCATCTCGCCAAGCAACAAATGATTAAGGCTGAGGAAGAGGAGAGGCTGCAGCAAGAGCTCAAACTACAGAGAAGGGTGGAGAAGAAGGCGGCCAGCGAACAAAGAAGGCGCGAGAGGGGTGAGCAGAGGGCTCGAGAGAAGGAGGAGCACGATCGACTGCTGGAGCAGGAGTTGGCGAGGCAAGAGCAAGAGGAGCTGCGCCAACAGGAAGAGATGAAGAAGCATGAGCATATGTTGATGCAACAGGTGATGGATCAAGAGCAGATGGAGCAGGAGCAACATGAACAACAAGAGAGACGCGAGCGTGAAGAAATGAGAGAGAGGAGTTACATGGCTGCACTCAAGAGGAAGCGAGAGTCTGTGGAGAAGGACGAGGAGCAGCATGATGAGTATGAGGAGCAGGCCAAAGCACCGCCCTGCCGTGAGGTGTGGAGGACAGAACCAGGAGAGGACAAAGTGGATGATGATATAGAGGTGGAGCGCAGGAAGGTATATGCAATGGCAGAGAGGAAGTTGGCACTTGTGAGGGGCTGGTTGAGCAAGGCGCACTCATACTTGAGGGAGAGCATACTTCAAGAGCAACAACGCAACAATATCAGCATGGACCAGTGGCTCATGCCCTGGCAACTACCAAACAAACAATCAGAGTTTGCCGAGTACCTACAGCGAGAGAGGGAGCTGGCCAAAGGTTACCAACATGTTGCGAGCAAAGTGATACCAACAGAGGCCTACTGTAAGAAGTGGGGCGTCGTCATCACTCCGCCGCCACCACCAACAACGTCGACATCACACACACTCCAAGAGCAAGAGGAGATACTCAAGCGCAGCCTGTTAAAGTTGTCTTCCAAGCGACTATCCATCACACAATCGATTAAACCATAAAGAGCGAGAGTACATTCATTCACAAAATTATGAACATACCAAACTTTGCCTGCAACTTATCCATTATGATCATACCATCAACAAAAAGAGGTACAAATACATGTTTGATCAAGGAGATGGTACATAAGAGAAAAGAACAAGTGTTCTCAGTCGTAATCAACAACGTCGTCACTGCCAGGAGGATATTCTATCAACTGATTAAAGAGCAGTGTTATTACTATAGAGGCGGCCAGTTGGCATTCAACCAATTCCATCGATACTAGTGGAGTGAGCTGTGTCTACAATACGACGCACTTGGATACCTTGACATCTTGAGACATAGACTTGAGAGTGAGCCATTCAACACCGAGTACCTCAATCTTCAGAGAATACACGGTAACATACAAACACTTGGTCATGGTCTTCAAACCTGCTCACCCAACTAATCGGTGCCTTGCCTTGCAGGAATAAAGCCACGGCGAACTCTCAATGGTGCCATTGACCATCGCCTCATGCGCTTGGTGCACATCGCCTGCGCAAGAGGCCATCTGAACATCGTTGAATACCTGCATCGACATCCCCAGAATGAGAAGGGTGCATTCCATATTGATAATGTGCATGTGGCAATCAAGAATGGCCACTACAACATTGCCCGGTTTCTGCTTCTCAATCGAAAGGAGGGCTTTAACAATGAAGCCCTTGATGAGGCCGCCAAGTGCTCGTTGGAACTGGTTGCAATGATGGCCGAGAGATGGCCTCCAGCTTGCGCCAATAGATTGATTGATGTGGCGGCGGAATCATCATCAGTTGACACTGTTGCCCTTTTGCATCGGCTAGGATATGGATGCACTAGCAGAGCAATGCACACATCAGCCTCCAATGGGAACACATCTGTGGTCCAGTTCCTCCACGTCCACAGAACAGAGGGCTGCCAACAAGACAAAATGTCGAACGCATTAAAGAATGGACACTTTGACATTGCCATGTTCTTGCATCAGCATCGCCATGAGGCCAAGATATCCGACCATCTTGACCTAGTTGCTCGCCACTGTTCGCTCGATTCACTAAGGATGGTGCTTACAGGCAAGGAGAAGGGTAGGGTAGGCCGGTTCACCGCTGAGGCCATGCTCACCCAGCGCATTGACATGCTCGAATACCTTCACAATCATCACTCTCTGCCCTACTCTCCTGCGTGCATGGAATTGGCTGCCATCGAAGGGAACCTCCACATCATCCAGTTTCTCATAGTCAAAGGATTGGACATCACTGGATATGTATTTGGTTTGGCAGCTCGAAACGGACATCTTTCGATCATTGAATACCTGCACCGCGAATATCCAGAGATCAACTGTACCAGCGGCGCCATTGATGGTGCTGCAATTTATGGTCATTTCAATGTGGTGCGATTCTTGCACTCTCACCGAACAGAGGGCTGCACCAACTTGACAATGAGCCATTCAATTTTACAGGGACACAAGCAAATGGTTATGTTTCTTCACCAGCATCGAACAGAGGGCTACGATCCAATGGTGATCAAAGAGGCCAGCAAATCCATTGCTTAATGTTCTTGAGAATGGGAAGCTCCCACATCTCCATAATGACCTTGTGCCCTGGATCTGTCGTAACGATGCCCTTGAGATGGTACAGTTCCTCCATCAAAACAGAACTGAGGGCCTTCATAGGGACATGTTAAAATTCGCCAGACGTGCAAGACAGAGTGATCTAGAGCTGTTCCTACTACAACTTAATCTTGGGCGCCCCTTCCTCTACAGACCCATCCACCATGACCACAAGCATCTGGAGCACTGTCTAAACAACGGACAAGGCATAGACAGATTCCAGGAGCTGTCCCCAAACGATGGCCAGAGAATCTCTTGATATTCTCCTCTCCACCATCGATCTGCATCGTGTCAACATCATTCTCAATGCCATCCAGTTGTACCAGCTTATCCACGGACAACAGTCACCGGACAAGGAGATCAATTTTTTCAATGGTTCATTTGACAATCTGCCAAGTCTAGAGTTACTGATCTATCAGCACCTTTATACAAGTAACACAATTACTTGCTCAACCAGGAAAATGGCGGAGCTAGGCAGACTGGATGCACTGTTGTTTGTCCATGTCAACGGTGAGAGGGCTGATATTGAATCATATCTCTTGAGCATTGCAGCCGATCATGGACATCTGAACATCATCCAATTCTTCCTCCAACACCTGGGGGATCTTTGCGACTTGCAGACTGCTTTGCTAAGCGTCAAAGACCAACCTCAACCTCTTGTCCAAGCATTCTTGGAGAATGCCATTAACCAAAGAAGGAGAAAAGGACAGAAACAAATAAACATGGGAAGAAATGAGCGACGGACCATCCATCTGGTGGCTGTGACGATGATAGCGATAAGAATAGTGTCAGGGTCCAATTGGTTGGACCTTGATTCTCACACTGTTGGTGAACGAGTGAGTGAGCAAGAGTACTACGCAAGACCATGAATGAATCGATGAATGGACGAACGTATAATCAGATAGTTGGTTATAATGAAGTATCTATCTGAATTAAATTTCGGTTACGTGCAGAGTATTGATGACGTATACTTTGTTTCTTTTATCTCAAACACGATGAACAACCCAAAATAGGACATGAACTCAGATGATGTCCTGGGCACTCTTTTATTGAACCCACATCTCATCTGATCAATTAACTTTGGCATAAATAACACAACACAACCAGTTTATTCATTCCACTTTAAGTAAACATATACAATCATATACACACAATCAATTACAAGTATAACATTTATAGATATATATATTTATAAACATATTTAAAGGACAAGATGTCAAACAACAACAAGAAAGAGATACCACCATTTGAGGACCTGTCAGGTCCAGAGGCTCCAAACAGAAGAGAGACACATGAGCAGTACTTGAAGAGAAGAGAGGTCGAAGAGAGGGAAGGCAAGGAAGTATTCCTGCGAGAGGGCATCAAAGGTGGCTTGCTTTACACCGCTGTAACCGCATCAGTAGTAGCAGTTGGTTCACTAATATGTATGTGTCCACATTGATTGAATCAATGAATGAATGATTGACATTAACAACAAACAATCAAATATATATAGCACCAAAGTTTAGAAAGACATTGTCTTGGAATATTAGAACATTCATTGTGTCGTCTGGCTTTGTTGCTGGATTCTGGATATGGGGTGAAACTAGATCGAGAGATCTGATCCACAGTCGTATCTACAGGGATATGGACAATTTCTACAACAAGGGAGAACTTCCAAACAGTAATCATATCACTAGCACTAACAACAACAACAACACCAACAGCCACAAATAAATGGCTGTGGATGGATCACATCCTTTCGATCGATACTTAGACACACTCACACACATACACATGTTCCGCAAAGTCGCGTACATGTCCATTCATCATTTATTTATGTGATTGAAAGTTCAATCGACTAAAACAAACATTGATTGATTGATCGATCGATAGATTGACACACAGGCAAAGGAGGGACAGAATGTATGGCGATCTAAGGAAACATGGATCGACTGACAACCTGTCTCAAGAAAAAGAGAGACAGGCCACCATTTTCGTAGGCGAGAGTCTTTCCAGGTGCGATCAATCACAACACGAGTTTGATTGATCGATCAATCACAACACCTGGAAAGGCTCTGGCCTAGGTCGGCATGCATCCGTCGAGCCATTGTCCATCCCTTGTGTCACAGGATGATGTTCTAGCTGGTCAGACCCTGGTCACCTTAATGGATAATAGCTGTGGATGGATGGACGGGCAGGCAGAAAGTGGACGACCATACAGATAAGTGAGTGAGATATGATTATGAACAACAACAATGATCATTCAAACAAACAGAGTTGGGTTATGATCACATCGCAATGCATTCATTCTCGTTCATTGCCGCATCCATTGGAAATGAGAGGGCGTACATCACCCACCCCTTGCAAGTGCCACCGCGAGGACAAAGAGTTGATCAGTACACCCAATATTGAATTAATTGAATGATTGGATATGATCTTATAACAAGTTACTGTATATGGTGGCTGGGTCTGTCCTCTCCGAGCAGGGTGGGCGCGTTAGGACCTCAATCATATGATCAAACATAGAGGAAGGAAGGGAGTGATCAAAGGGTTGGGCGAATGTGATTGATTGGATGCACCAATCTCAAAATTGATCATCACACGCGGATCTAAATAATGTATGTCACTTGTGGCGCCAACACTAATGACTTTGCCCAAGTAATAATTTGTACATCGTTAGAGGACACATATTAATATGTCACCAAATGTGAATGATTTTCCAGCCGAAGGGTCACTTTACAAACTTGCTCAGCAGGTGAGAGATGAATGATTCGTCTCCAGCCAAATTGAATAGAAATCAATATTCTTATTCCAAGATGCCAAACAAATTCCGATCATTCTTTTATCTCTCATTTTGTAATAAGTAATAATAACAAAACTTCATTCACTTGGTAATTCAATCACACTGGTTTGATGCTCACCAACCAAAGGTCTAGACCTCTTCAAAGATCAATCATCTATTTTTATCAAGACCAGTACGAGACTCGATCGCATCGGAAAGTGGACCATCTGATTTTGTTGTTGACAATCCATTATCTGTTGTCGTGAAGTACTGAATGTAGAGGTCCGTTGGACTTTGTTTGATTGCATGAATCAAAACAGAGACTTTTGCACAAGGACCCTTTTTTTTGTTTTTTTTTTCGTTGATTGTAACGCTCACTTCTCGGGTGGGTCGAGGTTGTGGCTAATCTGACGCCCTTGTGGTGAGCCGTTTGGACGTTTGTTGGTCCTTTTGGTGTGTTTGTGAGGTGTGTGAGGTAGCTTCTCAAGCTTCCAAGCAGATGCATTGGCAAACACATACACTTTACAGACACACACACACACACACACACAAGTCTGTGCTTTGCTTTGGTGGATACCCAGGGGTTAAATAATACATTGTATTTCATTTAACTTCCTAATCAAACAACACAGATACACACATTCATTCATTCATTCACAACACACACATATCAATCAATCAAACAAATATAATCCATCTCTAGTACCACATATATTAGCGCACTTCAACCTCAACTCTCCACATCTCCTCAAACAATAGCCACTTATTAGGCTGGTTGACATTCAAAGGGAGAAGAGGAACAGTTGTCATAGACAAGTGGACACATCACATCAATCACATCATCATCTCCAGTGTAGCATGCAAATAGAGTGAGAGAGAGAGAGAGAGAGAAAAGTAGGATTATAATTTAGTATTATCTTAGTAGTATTACAAACAAACATTCAGTCAGTCAATCAATCAATCAATCCAATCAATTTAATCAGACTTTATTATTTAGTCGGGTCAATCCAATCATTCAACCATAAGTCAACAACAGCAGACACAAGAGGTCGACGAGAAGGGAGTAGTTATAGAGATAGATAGAATGGATCGTAGTAGAGATAAGGATACGATCCCTCTGCCATCGGCAGACACAGTGAACCCAAACTATGCTTCGTCGTCGACGTCTTCGATAGGGAATAATAGCGACGCGGGTGGCAGCGAGGCGACCTCACCATCGAGTCCAACGTCACCTCGCACGACAGCAGCCATCAAGAAGAAGGCCGGCTCTTCATTGCGCCCCAACAAGCCAAAGAAGAAGTCCAAGCCTCTCAAGAGGACAAAGAAGAGAAAGTACATTGGCGAGAACAGGAGTATATTCGTCAATGACCCGACGAGGAACGTGACGTCCAAGTTCCGTGACAACACGATCAAGACCACCAAGTACACCTACTGGTCGTTCATCCCCAAGAACCTGTACGAGCAGTTCAGACGTGCGGCCAACTTCTATTTCCTCATCATTGCCATCATCCAGCTGATCCCTATCCAAGCATCTCCCGTCAACCCCCTGACCACCGTCATCCCTCTAATCTTTGTGTTGTCAGTAACTGCCATCAAGGAAGCAGTAGAGGATATTGTAAGTATCTTTAGTCATTCGATCGATCTATGATATTTGGAATCATTCCACTCACTCAAATCAATCGATCAATTTCAATCATAACAAACAGAAACGTAGAAAGTCAGATAGTAAGATCAATAACTTACCAGCAAGAGTGTTCCGTGGTAACTCGTTCGTCGAGGTACCATGGCGTCACGTGTCGGTGGGAGAGATCGTTCGTGTTAATAAGGGCGAGAGATTCCCTGCCGACTTGGTGCTGCTAAACAGCTCCGAGCAACATGGTATCTGCTACATCGAAACGTCGAACCTCGATGGTGAGACCAACTTGAAGCAGAGACAGGCGCTGCCACAGACATACGAGTATCTCAGAAGCGATGAGGATCTCACCATGTTCAAGGGCTTTGTCGAGTGCGAGCATCCCAACAACGTCATCTACGTGTTCCACGGCTCGCTGGCCCTCGGCAACAGCCCCTCCGACATCAAGTACGCCCTATCCAACACGCAGACACTACTCCGTGGCTGTGTGCTCAGAAACACCGACTGGATCTATGGCATCACCGTGTATACCGGCGAGGACACAAAGATCATGCAGAACTCCACCGACGCACCCAGCAAGCGCAGCACCCTCGAGAAACTTGTGAACCGCGCACTCATCAATCTGTTCTCGATCATGTTCCTGGTGTGCGTCGTTGCAACAGTCGTCTCGGTCGTCAGCACCAGCAACCATCTGAACGACTTCTACATGGACTACAGCTCCAAGGACGTCGCAGCGGCGGGCAAGAACTTCCTGTCGTTCATGATCACCTTTGCCGTTATGATCCCCATCTCGCTGTACGTGTCGCTCGAGCTAGTCAAGGTGGCGCAGGCCATCTTCATCTCGTGGGACCGCGATATGTTCCACCGCGAGTCTGGCACGCCAGCACAGTCACGCACATCAAACCTGAGCGAGGAGTTGGGTCAGATCGAGTACATATTCAGTGACAAGACAGGCACACTAACTAGAAACCAGATGGACTTTTTGAGATGTTCGATTGGAGGCATTGCCTATGGCGCTGACTCTGGCGAGTCGTCGAGCAACAACGAGGGCATCCCAGGCGCAGACCCCAACTTTGGTTTCAAGGATCGCAGGCTCATCGAGCATCTCGACGAGGGCTCGCACCAGTCGGACCTCATTCACCAGTTCCTCACGTTGCTCGCCGTCTGCCACACCGTCATTGCCGATCGTCCCAACAAGGACGACAGCGTTATTGACTACGAAGCCTCCAGTCCAGATGAGGCCGCGCTGGTCACCGCAGCCAAGAACCTCGGCTACGCCTTTTACAATCGTCAACCAACGATGATCACAATCAGAGTGCGTGGCAAGCTTGAGCAGTTTGAGTTCCTCAACATTCTCGAATTCAACAGTGATCGCAAGCGTATGTCGATCGTCGTTCGTGACGCTGAGGGACGCTTCATAATCTACACCAAGGGTGCAGACACCACCGTTCTGCCATTGCTCAGGAAGGACCAGGATGAGATCCACACGACCACCTTGGAGCACTTACAGGACTTTGCCGCTGAGGGTTTGCGTACCCTTTGCCTGGCCTACGCCATCATCCCCGAAGATGAGTATAACGCCTGGAACGAACAGTACAAGGAGGCTGCCATCTCCATCCAGGACCACGACGCCAAGATGGACCGCGTCGCCGAGCTCATCGAAAAGAACCTCGTCCTGCTCGGATCGACAGCCATCGAAGACAAGCTGCAGGTTGGTGTGCCCCAGGCAATTGCCAACCTGGCCAAGGCCAACATCAAGATCTGGGTGCTCACTGGTGACAAGCAGGAGACTGCCATCAACATTGGTTTCTCGTGTCAGTTGCTCACGTCTGACATGAAGATCATCATTCTCAACGGCAAGACACAGGGCGACGTCAACGAGCAGATTCGCTCGGCCATGGACGCCTACTTCTCAGACAACATTGTCGACTTCCCTCACAGCGGCTTTGCACTCGTGGTCGAGGGCAGCTGTCTCAACTTTGCCCTCGAGGGCGATTTGAGAGACCCCTTCCTCAACCTGGCCTCCAATTGCAAGGCCGTCATCTGCTGCCGTACCACCCCACTGCAAAAGGCGCTCGTGGTCAAGCTTGTGCGTGACTCTCTGTGCGCCGTGACTCTGGCCATTGGTGACGGTGCCAACGACGTTTCAATGATCCAAGCAGCCCACATTGGTGTCGGTATCAGTGGAAACGAGGGTATGCAGGCCGTAATGGCCAGTGACTACTCGATCGCCCAGTTCCGCTACCTCTATAAGCTGGTAGTTGTGCATGGCCGCTGGAACTACAAGAGAAACAGTCGTCTGATGCTGTACTGTTTCTACAAGAACATGGTGTTTGCCATGACCCAGTTCTGGTTCGGAATCTACAACCTCTACTCGGCACAGACACTCTTTGACTCTTTCTCGATCGCCGTGTTCAACGTCATCTTCACCGGTCTGCCCATCATTGTCTACGCCATCTTTGACCAGGACGTCAGTGTCGAGAGCTCCATGAAGTATCCACAGCTATACAAGTCTGGCCAGAAGGACTCAGAGTTCAACCTCAAGATCCTCTGGATCTGGCTGGGCGAGGCCTTGTGCCACTCGGTTGTCATCTTCTTCTGCGTGCGCGCTATCTTTATGCACGGCGGACCACTCCTAACCAACGGCCTGAACCTAGACTTTTGGTGCATGGGCGAGCTGATGTTCATCCTAGTCGTATGGACCGTCTCACTCAAGCTGGCGCTCGAGACTCGCTACTGGACCTGGTTGACACACTTCTCCATCTGGGGCAGTATGCTGATATGGTTCCTGTGGCAGGCGATCCTTGCCTCGCTCTACAACGCCTCCAGCTCGGCATCGGGCGACCTCTATTTCACAGCCTTTAAACTTTGGAGCTCAGCCCTCTTCTGGCTGGCATTGGCCTGTATCCCCATCATCTGTCTCATCCCAGACAGTCTGTACAAAATCATTCAGCGTGACGTCACTCCCTATCCCTACCAGATTGTGCAGGAGATTGAGAAGGTCAAGGGCAAGCCCGATCCAATGGTCTTTGTCGAGAAGGGCCTTGGTGCAGGTCCACAGGGTACCATCGAGGAGTTCAAGGTCAGCGATGCCAACAACAAGGACAAGAAGAAGAAGAGAATCCCATTCTTTACATGGATCAAGTCAAGCAAAGTATCAAAGAGTATGTATATATATTATAGTTGTGATCAATCAATCAATCGTACTAACATTTCTTTCCAACAGAGAACACAGGATTCGCATTCTCACATCCAGGCGAGAACTATGGAAGTGAAGGCAATGCCCAACACTTGTAGTATTATTGACCTTTAATATATATATATATATACATCCAACAAAACACACAACACCAAGACTAGACTGACACAATAAACAAGACTGACACTATAACAGCTTCCAAGCTTCTCCCATCCCCAACAAAATAACCAGATGGTTCTTCAGAAACTACAGCTGGTCAAATGCTTAGGTTACATTCTCTGGTGGCTTCCAATCTATACAGAATAGATCCCATGGGATCGTAGAACTCCTCGTTGGAGGTATCGCCATACAATGTGTAACATTTGATCAGAGACAGGAACTATTTGTTGTTCGGTCTTGGGTTGAGTGGAGCTGCAAGCATCTTGATCAATTTCATTAATAGGATAATCCGACAGGTCCATTACTAAAGGATGAACCCTATGGCGAGATATTTGTGGACAGCGCAAGGGTTTGTTTATGTTCTTCCGTTTGGGACATTGATTGATTACATTGTTCGCAAACACATTACAACTACCATTAGTCTAAAACTAAGTTCTAAAGAATTGACAATGCGATTTAAACACATCGATCATAAGGTAAATTTGATCGATGATCATGTGAGTGGTCCTCCACTTACATATAAATGTACCACACAATCACTCAACCACTCAAACATACAGGATCAGTGTTAGTGTGTTGACATGCATGTTAGAAAGACACATGATTGATGCTTCACTAGCTAAAGAAACTATCATACCCCACGACATATATGCTTCCATGATAGTGTGTAGTAAAGGGACGATGAGGAAGGTCCAAAAGGTGGTGTTGTTGTTGATAATGGCTGGAGGTTGACTTGCCAGGAGGAGTGAGCTGAGTGGAGAGTCATCCAGTCAATCAGTCTGGAACGGAGCATAGAGAGAAGGAATATAGGAAGAGATAAAGGAAGGAGTATAGCATGTGACTTTGGATTACAATATAAATATTATATATAGATGTCAAAGATGGAAAGGTTCAAACAAAGTGTTGGATCAAGTTGTAGGCTAAAGATCAAGGAGACATTGGCTGACAAGAATGATCATGACAAGGCAACAATGTTGGCGGCCATCGAGATACAGAGACGAGCAAGGTTGATCAAAGATTTGATCAAACATATTGTGTTCTTTGTAGCATTCATGGCGTTCATCATCCTACAGAGGAATTCAAATGATGTTTACCAGATTGGACAAACGATCAAGTCTGATTTATTATTCAATGGCTTCACCGACATCACCAATCAAGCCCAGTTCAACACGTATCTCACAACGGTGTTTGCCTCCACCATCCAGAACATGTCCTTTGACAATCCATACTGCATGACGAGCATCATTAGTGAGACAGTGCGAGTGCGCCAGCTACGCGTGGCACCCAACAGCTGTCCATCGCGTGGCCTCAACCTCACATGCTACTCGCCAGTATATTACAAGAGCACTAGAGAGACACGCGATATTGTCGGACCAACGGCCACTTATAAGTTCTCCGAGCGATCGGGTGAGCCTCTAGTCTTTGGCTACAATCAGTACACATACGAGCCATCTGGCTATTATATCGATCTGCCCATCGCTGATGTATCCAGTGGCATAGAGTCACTGATCAACAACTCATTCTTTAACTATCAGACGCGTGCAGTCATAATATCATTCGTCACATTCTCCATCAGTTACGAGTCGCGCGTTACAGTTGTCTACCTGTTGCTCGAGTACTCGGCATCTGGATCAATCGACCCATACTATTCAATGCGTACCTATCGTATCAATATGTACTCTACTGCCACCGATGGCTTCAGAGCATTCCTCGAACTCCTATTCCTCATATTCCTCATCTACTACATCTATAACTTCATCAACGAAGCACGTATCGATTATAAGCTTGGTAGGATATCCTACTTTATCAAATCATTCTGGAATGTACTTGATATTGTCAATATTTCCGTAAGTCTCTTGAGCCAGGTCATCTTGATTGATAGATAGATGTTCATTACTAACCTTGGATACAAATATACATCCTCATAGTTATTCATATCATCTGTAGTTCTATTCTTTATATTCCTGAGTAATAAGTACTCTGGAACTATTCCACTGGAGGAACGTGGTATTTATCCGGTGTATCTGGAAGAGATGGGCCAGACTGCCCTGGTATACTTCCAGCTTAGTGCTATAAGTACGTTTGAAAGAATAATTGAATCATAGAATCAGTCACAGGTCTAACAAMCCTTCCTTAGATATCCTGTTGTTGTCATTCAAGACATTTAGATATTTGATCATACATCGTAGATTGTATGCTATATGGATTACGATTGCTAATGCTAGGATTGAATTGTTGGCATTTACAATAATGTTCTTGATCATAATGATTGGATTCTTGACATCTGGATGGTTAACATTTGGTCATGACATTCCAGATTACTATGGCTTCATTGCCAGTCTTGGTACATCATTACAATTCATCATGGGCAATCCACCAAGCTTCCAAGCCATGACCTATACCAACCGTGCACTTGGTCCAATTGTAAGTGTCTTTTATTCATATATCCCTTTGTTGGTGAAAAGAACTAACATGTTATGATCAACAACTCATATAGTATACTTTACTCTTTATCATATTCATGTTCCTCATCCTAATGAATATGTTCATTGCAATCATTTCCAACAGCTATTCAGAAGTCAATGACAATATTATGAACAAACAAAAGGCCAAGAGGACAATGTTGACTGTATGTATATACTTATCTTCAATACCATCAAATAACTAACTATTATTTCCAGAAATGGAAGAGGTATTACTTGTCTCTAAAGTTCCTATTCAGACGAAACATCTATGATATAAGTTCGATTGTTATCATATTGATGGAGAAACGACCTGGGTTGATGGAGGAGCGTGGAATAACCCCTGAACGTATGTTTGAAGAGTTACAACTACTTGGACTTGGCTTCAGGTATGATGAAGCTCAATACTACAGCGACTTATTGATGAAGGTGAACTCTGAGCGCAAGAAGTTCCTTCAAGAGATTGTACAGAATAAGAATGCCGGTGGAGTAAGTAGTGGATACTGAGGGACTGATTGAATGATAGGTCCAACATCTTACTTACTTGATATCTCTCAAAAATAGACATTCGAGTTAAAGTTAATTGGTCAAGAGAAGATACTGACATCAGTCAAACTAAATGATTGGAATAAGGAGCAGGAGAAGATGGAGAAGTGTAAGGATAAGCAGAGGAGAAATGACTCAGTGGTTGATATGCATATCAAACTGGATCGTATACTACAAATGCTTGGTGATCCTCAGTATATGGCATCCAATGGTATAGACATCAGTAACATCGTTGGCAGTGGCTATGGTCCCGCCACATCATCAGGTAGTCGGCCTGCCAGCACTCTTTCCAGCACTCAATCAAGTCACACAGATCCATCAGTCGAATGACCCGACATTTTTTTTTGATAATAGGCACACACAGATTAATCCGATATGGGAATCTTAAGCGTCAATATCAACAGTGTTGGACTGAGGTGTATGATTGCAGAATAAATACATCCCCACTTATTATTGACTTTGAAAGTTGACACCACAAATTTAAACATACATTCTGGATGTTCGACATCAGTGATGTAGTATGATATTTACCTCTTCAAGATATTGGAAATATATTACAATAGAAATAAATATTTATCATATGGAAGATTTGGTCAAATCTGAATTTTCTATCCATATTTTGTTCCTACTCTAATGTATTTATTTATCTTGAAAAGTTTTTCAACATTATCTAAACTAAATTATTATAATAATATATTCAATTTCAATTGATTGGTTGATTACACAATACCCCATTCAATTTCAAATCAATACCCCTTTGGGACAATAGACATAACTAGAGTACTCACTCGTCAATCACTAACTCATTCACTCTCTCTCTAACTCATTCACTTCACTTCTCTACTTCATCTATAGCTAAAGACGATACTTGATCAAACATTAACCTCCTGCTTGTTGTAGTTATTATAATCAGATCTCATTATATAATTTCATTACCTTTTATTATCTATTTATATCCCTATATCATTTGAGAGAGATAATGAGAGCTGCTTTAGAAGATTATTATAATCAAAGTTGTAACTATAATAATATTAATAATAATAATTATGGAAGTAGTCCATTATCACATATTTGCAGTTCAATAATTTCCAAGAGCATCAATAATAATGATTCCTCATCTTCAACAAATACCAATGACGATAGATATACCTCGATAAAGAGAAGATAAAGTCTTTGAAACTGATCAACAATGATTCTAATCAATTGGCAAAATGCTCTAAATTGATGAACCATGATATTACAGATTGTGACTATCATATTCATCATCATCAGAATTGTACAATTGGATTGTCCGAACCTATACACATCCCAAAGAACTTGCGGAATATATGCACTCATTCATTGGATGGAATGGACATTGATGAGGATGATGAGGAACCATTTGCAGGATGTCATCTTCAAAAGACGACCGCAAGAAGAAGAGATAGCAAGAGTAAATGTATACCTCCCCATGAACTATTGGACAAGATCAACACAGGTTTAGGTAACAATGGAGAGCTATCACTTATACAACATTCATTGCCCAACTGTCATCGAAGAAGGCTATGTGGACTCTAAGTTCACCTCATCAAGTTGGGTTACCTAATGTAGCTAGGAATGGATGACAAGTCAAACTAATAAAGACCTTATTACCCTACTTTATTATTTTTAATTTAATCAATAAAACTTAGCTACAAGTTGACTACTGTACCTTCTCCCCTTGCTCCTTTCATTTTGACTACAACAAAAATCAATGGCAATTGATTGCTATCGAACAAGTTCAATCTACATACATATTTACGCTACATACAACGATGACTACAATCAGAAGGTTCACATGTGATGACTTATTCAGGTTCAATAATATCAACTTGGATTACCTTACAGAGACGGTAAAGTTATTGATTGATTGATTGAGTGATCGGCAAGAAGTAATGAATGATCATCTGGCTTACACATTCAGTTCAAACATACATAGTACTATCTACCCTTCTACTTTGAATACATATCAAACTGGCCTAGTTTACTATCGATTGCAGAGGATGTCAATGGCAGACCGATGGGATACAGTATGTTGTGCTTGAGTAGATAGTTGGAGAGATGAGTGAGCGCGACGTACTAATGCATATGCCTTGATTGAGCTCACTCTATATAGTGCTTGGTAAAGCAGAGGGTAATGGTGAGAACTGGCATGGACATGTCACAGCTGTAACAGTAGCACCAGAGTACAGAAGAATAGGATTGGCAGATCGTCTAATGAACACCTTGGAAGAGGTCTCGGAGAAAGTGTAAGGAGTGACGTCAGAGATAGACGATGATCAGTCATACAACATACTGACATAACAACGACAATGAATGACAATCATGACACATTCACAGACATAATGCATACTTTGTTGATCTGTTTGTTAGAAAGTCGAATACACTAGCGATCAAGATGTATGAGAAGTTTGGATATTCACTGTATCGAACAGTGATTGGATACTACTCTGGTGAAGAGGATGCATTGGACATGAGGAAAGCACTGGCGCGAGATGTTGAAAAGAAGTCTATCATACCTTTACCGCATCCTGTATATCCATCAAGTCTAGACGCTTGATTTATTATAATACAAGAGATCTAGATCATTAATTGGCTTGGCATCACTCATCTCATTGATGGAACATGTTCACATAACATCCATTCATTCCATTCGTTCATTCATTCATTTCGATCAATCAATTGCATTGTTTTGATGTTGCCAGGGTGACCCGCTGCGAGTCATCCAACCGACTGACTGTCTGACCGACCGATGTAACTAACTATCAACAACATCTCAAAGGTAAAGATGAAGATGAGGAGGACCTACAATATGTTGGTGCCTCAACGACAACATTGACTCTGATGACGATTGAGTTTGTTGTTAGAGATAATCTAGTATCTGTTGGATACCTGGATGGAAGTGAGGTGTAACGGACAACAAGGATGACGGTGACAGCAGTAACATCAAGTAACAAAGTGGAGGACTTAATGACTTTGGAGATATTGGATTGCATTGATTGAGATGGTGGAGTTTGTCATCACCCAGGATCCATCTCCACAATGTGATCGTCCAACGGAAGGTCCTTTTGTCGATCAAACAGTTTCCACACACACCACACACTCACTAACTCAGCTCAATCAATCACAATCAAGGATTAGTGTGATGTGTGGTGTTGGCCTGAACGAGTTGATAGTGATACGGATCGGATGCACAGGGCCACACCAACACACACTGCCAGGCGCTACATCTCGATTGGCATCCTTCCAACTCGCGTGCACGCCAAGGCATGAGTGAGAGAGCAGCTGCGGGATAGCCATCATCATGATCGCTGCTTGGTATCGCAAAGGATATATGTGCACGAAGAATAGGTGTACCTCTGTGGATGAACAACATCGACTTGAACCAAATAATCAATACACACACATTAACAACTAGTAGCATTCATTCATCCACATCACATCATGTACATATGTCCTGACATGCCTTTCCAGCCCATCCTGGGCATTGATTGGTACGCACACAAACTGACAGGTGCTACAACACCTTTACATGTTATACATTAACAACAACGACCATCAAACAATCAAACAATCAAACAAACAAACCCCCTAACTAGTATAAGGGATGTCCTCTACATGCAGTCAATGGTTGTGGGGTACTGCCTCCTGAAGCCCTCTCTCGATCGAGCTTCATCGAATGTGGCACCAATGGTGGTGATCAAGTGAGCTACACTACTCTGGGTTAGTTGGCCTAACTAACCTCCAATGTATATCATGTGGAGGTCCTCCACCGGTCACTTACCATGGGCCAAGATATATATACTTCACTTAACAACAACGCCATTCCCCAGTTCGTCTTCATTCATTTATTCATCAATCAACCAAACATCCTTCCCTGTATTTCATCATACAATGTAACTATAACTCGCTACAATCTATCAATCAAACTTATTTACTAACTCCTCTCCAATACCAAAATAGGAATATGATCCATCAGACGCCATCCATGTTCCATGGACCAGGGGACAACAACCTTGTTGGTTATTTTAATGGCATGACAGTCTATCCTGGAGGCTACAACTTGGTATATGTTCCATCAATTGCGTCCCCAGTAGTTACAGGTTCACTTATTGTGCCACAATACATGAACAACTATTGCCAACTTGTCGATACATCGCCAATGTCTTCACCTACATCTTCACCCATGACCTCACCAATACTCCATGCTCCACCTGTTGATTTCAATGCACTTATCATTGACTCCAACAACAATCTTCAACTATCAACAACCTTGGATACTAATAACTATAATAATATAATTCAATCACCTTACACCTCCACCCTATCATGCCAAACTGGACCAACACCGGACAGTCCAGATATCAGCTCGGACAACATTGGATTCATACCACCGTAAGTAAATGACTCATCTTCCTACTCCTGTATCATTCACAATCATACTGATTCATTCATTTACCCAATCCAATAGCAAGTCTGATTCACCCAAGTTCCTACCAGTGAACAAGAGCACATTCTACGCCAATGGCATACCTTTACCAACAGAGTACTCGTCATACTCTTCACCATTCTACCGTAACTTTTATCATAACATTGAGTTCTTGTTGCATGAACCAATGATCCAAGCCAAGTATGAAGGCTGTCGAGTATATATCTCGGACCAAGTTGGATACGGTGGCAATGCCAAGAAGTTCTGTAACAATCCATCAACATCTGATGAGACTGCACTACTCTTGGAGGCACAAGTGCTCGACCACCAATTCAATCCACTTCCACAATGCAGCTGCTGCAAGGACTACTTCCAGTCACGATTCTACTTTGCAAACAATCCACAATGTAAAGATAGACTTGTATGTATACATCCTTCTTAACTTATTGATTAAGACCAAGTACTGACCCCACTACTTTGTATTAGGTGTTGATCAAGAGTAATGTATCCTGCCTGGTGAAGGAAGGATCATTGGTCGCTCAGATCAAGGTAATGTGTTGCTCCAAGCATCATAACAACAACCATTTGGTTATTCACCTGTGGCTAAGAGACTACCAAACCAATGAGGTCATCATGTCATCAGTTCTCTCATCCTTTGTCAAACAATGGAAGAGGAGCAAGACGACATAGATCGGTGTGGTCTGTACGTCTCCAACCTCAACATCACCTGTACATAGAGCTTAAGAAATGTAAATAATAATAAGTAAAGCTCAACCTAGCCAACTCGATGCTCATATAGAGCTAGAGTGTTATATAACTATACTATACAGAGGAGTGGTTGTCATCATTTAATCATTTAAGTACAAGTATGTATAGGTGTAGATGACTGATGCACGTTTGTTATCTTTGTCTTGAGATTGACTGGAGAAAGTGAAATGGACAGACACTTTTAGAAGTAATTGAGTGGACATTCGGCACCAACACCTTCCTTGATTGAGGTGAGAGAGTAATGTTGTTGGAGGTTCTTGAATATCCTCAAGTGGATGTACCCATTGTCTACTTTGGCCTTGACAAAGTAGTTGATTCCAGCCACCACCTATTGGTAGACAGAGGTGTCAGTCATTCAGTCATTCAGCCGATTGGTCTTGTGTCACAACAACAACTTACTTGGGTGGCATATGAGATTGGAACGATGTTCTCAAACTTGGCAAGCTTTGGGTCGTTCTTGATAGCCTGAACAGCGATGCTGACCTCAGCATCGGCTGGCTTTACATTTTGAAGTCCTCCTGGTAATCCCATTATTGATGATTGATTGATTAATTATTTCTTTGTTATTAATATATTTATATATATATATATATGTATGTGTTTTTGTTATAGTTGTTCAATATATATATTGATTAATAATGAGGTAGCTATTTATCAACAACACAACAAACACACTTACATACAAACAATGTTGACAACACAGACATAAAACAACCCCCTCTCCTGTCAGCTGTTCAGTCTCCCACGCTTAGATCTAAAGGACACTCAATTTGGGTTAAGATGGGTGAAGCCATTCGTCGTCGAGTCATTGACTGCATTCATGTATGCTTGCATCATCGAACAGAGATAAAGAAAATATATATGATGTACATTGAGAAATTCAATGTAATGACTCGACTCTGACTCGACTCTAATCATTCTTTGATACATTCATCACAAATCACCCAGACTTTGTTTACAAGGTTTTCAATGAATTCCTTGTATGGACAAACAAAGACCAGACATTGATTGACTGAATGTTTGATTGACTAATAGTCGTGTCATATCTGATCAATGAATGTGGCTGTCGCATTATTGTCAATCTTTCATCATCATAAGATCACTAGAAATCGTGAGATAGTATAGAAATTATGAATCGAGTATAAATGTACAACTTAAGTTAGATTAAGAACCACCAACATTGTTTGTGTCTCTGAGTCCATCTTCATTAAAATGATAGTACTACTTTGATCACTTGCCAAGTCTGTTGTGTCTCGAATGACACAGAGAATCCTCACAATGATGCAATTAATTTTTTTCAATTACATTGACCACACACGACTTGCCGAACGAGTCGTCGAGACCTCTGACTGCCTCACCTCAGTTTGAAATCAATCGTTATTACTGTTGTGATACGGGTTCATCACAGACAATGGTACCAACTACAACAAAACAGATGTCAAAGAAGAGAACATTGCCAGCATCTAAAGCTGTTGCTGCTGCTGCTGTTCTTGCAACAACAACATCAAAGACATCGTCAGGTGTTAAATCAAAGAGAAGCACTACTACTACGACTTCAACGACAAAGACTACGACTAAGAATATAGAGAATGATAACAACAGCAGCACTAACAAGGTCACAAAGAAGAAGCTGAAGTTGGACAATAATATAACTCATAATATCGAACTTATAAACAATAATAATGATGATGATGTTGTTGATGATGTTGATAATGTTGATATCATTGATAACAACAACAATACAGTAGTGAACAATGACATCATAGTGGATAATGACAACAATGTGAATAATAATAACAACAAAGATACAGTAGAAGATAAAGATGTTAACCAATCAGATAGCAAGGCTGCCTGGGTGGATGAAGACGACGACGAAGAATATGAGAAGAAGAAACTGCTCAAGTATGTTATCATTATCATCATCATCAATGTCAGCTCATTCATTCTCTCAATCATACTAATATGTAAACATTATCTGTATATAATAGTATGGAAGTGCTTCCTACATGGGCGGTTTCAAAAGACAAGGAGACAACGGTCGATGGCCAAGTCAATGAGGATCAAGATCTTGAGAACAAGGCATTTGGAACAGATAGTCGTATTGGAAGAAGCAGAGAGGATAATTATTTGAACCTACATCTTACATCTACAAAGTCTGCTGGTGTATGTGTTCATCACTGATCAAACAATGAGAGCTCATCATCATCATTGACTAACACATTCATTCATTCACTCAAACATCAGTGCCACATCTCCAACATCGATCTCAATCCAGAATCAAACATATTACTTACTGTCCAAACGAATGGAATATCTATGTTCTCGGTATGATGGTCTTTGGAGCCTGTACTTAGGTCCCTTCACCCACACACTCACACTGACACGACTCGATCAATCAATCAATATAGACATTCGACTTGGCCAAACCAATGTTCACAACAGTACTCAAGGGCTTTGGATGCACAAGTGGAAAGATGTTGACCAATAGCAAGGAGTGCGTGATCATTGGACACAAGCCATTCTTCTTTACATTCAACACAGAGACATTGGCATTGAAGAAGCATCAGCTGCGTATGGGTGGAAACAAACTGGGTCTGCTGGCAGTGTCCGAGGAGCACTTTGCCATCAGCGACGCACTTTGCAAGATCAGCATCATGTCGTGCCGCACCAAGACGGTGGTGCGTGAGTTCCAGCTGGGCCAGAGCTCGATCGCATCCATGCAGTTCTCGCCCACGGGCGAGCACCTATACATCGTGTCCGAGGGACACCTCACATGCTACAGCGTCAAGCTCTGGCGTATCGTCCACCGCTTCAAGGACGAGGGCAACCTGGGCACCAAGGCAATCACGAGTTTTGCCCTGTCGCCCAACGGCACCTATCTGGCCACGGGCTCCGAGTCGGGCATGATCAACATATACAACACCAAGCAGTGTTTCGAGAGCGCAAGCCCATCGCCGCTCAAGGTAATACGATCGGTTCTGTACCCCATCACGACGCTCGTGTATGACGCGCGCTCCAAGTACCTGCTGGCGGCGTCGGCACACGAGGATGGCATCGTTCGTCTAATCAGTCATCCAGAGTTTGCAATGGTCGACTGGGGCAAGGACAACACTGTCAAGATGAAGACCACCATGGCCAAAGTGACCTCTGGTGTCTTTTCAAAGGGCACAGTATTGTATCTCTCCAACACTCAAGGCTCTATTATCAAGGTGAAGGGTTTCCCCAAGTTGTAGTAGTCCTGTCCTGGTCCTGTCTCTTCACTCATTCATTCATAATTAAACAACCAACCTGTTGTCCCAATGTTTGTTTGTTGTTGAACCGATTCTTGATTTCCAACAATATGATATTTGTTGGGTCATGATGTGCAGTGAGCCCATTCTTTCAAAGCCAACCCTCAATACATGGATCTGAATCGAGAGCCATAACACCAACAGGCGTCTGTCAGTAAATTTAAGTGTTTGTGTTGTTGTTTGGACTTAACACTCACTAACTATTGCAATTACATAGTTTATCTCTATCTCTCACAATTCAACTCACACACATTCACACACATTCACAACAACGGTGCTTCGCACGACAACATCGATGTTAGAGTGAAAAAGAGCGAAAAATCGATACTTCTCTCTCTCATTCATACACCTCTAATACATATATACAAATAGATAGCTCACCGTTATCCAACAGATGATAATAACGACCCAAGCAATCATAATACATCATCATCATCATCATTCATAATACATCAGATTCATTCGTTAAGCCTCGCATATAAGACTCTAAATAGACACAAAGGAAAGAAAGCAGGGCAGCAAAGATTCACTTAAATGATTGCTATAAGATAACATAACATTCTTCGTTCAAGATTCATACAATGGACCCAAACAAGCCAAGTACAACAACATTGCCCCAGGCAACTAATGTTGTGGCTTCAGTAACAAACAACAATAACAATAACAATAATAATAGCAGCAACAACAGTAGTAAACAACAAAACTTATATCAAAGTAATGGAAATGGTAATATAATGTTTGATTGATTGATTGATTGATTGATTGATTGAATGAGGATGGTTCCGATATACTAACACTTCAGCCCACATCACAATACAGACAATGATGGATTGCCAGACGGATCAGATGCATTCAGGATCATACTTGAGGATCTAGAGTTTGGTCCACAGATTGGAAAGGGTGCCTATGGAAAGATATTTAAAGGAGAATACTTTGGGTAAAGTATTCATTCATTCATTCATTCGATCATTCATTCAATCAATCAAACTAACCAACATGTTTCATTATATCAACATTCAGGACACCTGTTGGTATCAAGGAGATCACACTATCGCCAAACAATTCACAATATAAGGACCTGATAAAGTTCATCAAACGAGAGGTAGCCATGCTGAGGTTCTCACATCCCAACCTGGTACAGTTCATCGGTGTCGCTGAGAAGGGTCAGACATTATACATCGTCACAGAGTTTGTTACAGGTATGTTGTTTGTTTGAATGAATGAATGAATGAATGTGCGAGAGTACTTACATGTCGACACACTACACACCAGGTGGAGATCTTGCTTACTATCTATTCAAGAATAAGAATGAGGATACTGATGCTTTCATGAATCGAAAGGTTAACATTGGTAGTAGTAGCACACCTGATATTGACACGATGGGCGAGCGATTGGTCAGCATGAGCTGGCCTCTGAGGATAAAGATAGCATATGATGTGGCTTGCGCAATGGCTTATCTGCACTCTAGACACGTGATTCATCGCGATCTAAAGTCGACAAACTTGTTGGTGTGCGAGAGTTGGAAGATAAAGGTGTGCGACTTTGGCTTTGCCCGTACCGCTGGGCTCAATGGACGTGCCAAGCGAACAATGACGATATGTGGCACGAACAACTGGATGGCGCCCGAGGTCATACTCGGACAGGACTACAATGAGACGTGCGACGTCTTTTCCTACGGCATTGTGCTATCAGAGATCATCACGCGACTAGAGACCACGAGCAACATGCGACCTCTCTCACTTCGATACGGACTGGACGTTGATATACTCCTGCCTCTGGTGCCCAAGGACTGTCCGCCGCCATTCCTAAAGCTGGCACTGGACTGCACAGAGTACGACCCAGACCTGCGACCAACCTTCAAGGAGATCACAGAGCGACTCAAGAGTCTGACAAAGCGTCTGGCCGTCACGGCCATCTTGCCTCCATTGCGAGTATTGGCTCCCTCTCCAATGGCCTCGCCTCATGTCAGTGTCAAGGATCCACGCGATCTAACAGCTGCATCACCTCGATCAATATGTGATGATGATGATGATAGCAGTGATTTAGACTCTGATGATTCGGATGATGTCGATGATTCAGAAGAAGATGATGAAGATGCGAGCTACAGTGATAGTGATGATGATGAGGAGGAGCTTGAGGAACTAGCACATAACTCAAAGTCAAACAACAATGGTAGTAATAGCAGCAGTGGCAGCAACAATAGCAAAGACAATATCAATAGCAGCGACAGCAGCGGCGGCAAGAGTGGCAGCGGCAACAACAACAACAATAACAATAATATCAAACAACAATCATCAAAACAACCGACGACAAACCAATCAAACAAGATGGGATATATCATCAAACATTCAGAAGGCATCAACATAACATCAACGGCAATCTCACCATCGTCAAGCCTAACCAGACATTCGCCAGTGTCGTTTTCACCTCCATCTTCTGCCAACACCTCCAAGTCACCATCACCAACCAACCTCTCGCCCAAGACTCCCAACAACAACAACAACAACAAACCAGCAGCAATACATTCAACTCCATTACCAACAACGAATGGTTTCAAATCACCAAAGAACAATCATCAATCGCCTCTTCGCCAATGCATTGGCAACTCTGACCTTCTGCCTGCGCCCACTCTGTCCTCGTTGCTGAGTGGCGTTTCTACCTCCAATGGAAGTTCAAGAGAGCGAGAGGATCTCAACTCGGTCTGGTCTCCAGTCGCATCGCCCAACAGTCCCAATGTACATTTATCGAGTGGCGCCAACGTTTATCATTCACCAAGCTTGACAAGAGTTGTCAATAGCTAGCCTTGGCCCATCCTACCCTCTTTCCTTCTTCCTCCTTGTTAATCGATAAGCAGTACTACATTCAACAACAAGGTACTACATCCACAGTAGTTGTCTAAATAATAATTCATTCGACGGTGGATGTCTTTCCTCCTCCTACTCCTAAATCCACACCTCTGGCATTCAGCACGACCAGCGACTCTTGTTGCAGCTGTTTGAATTCTGTCTCTATCCTCGTTGTTATACTCTTGTAGTACATCTTCTTTCGTAAGTCATTCTCTTTGGAGTGGACAGTGTCTTTGTTGTTGGTGTCGATATCCTTGTCCTCTTGGAACTGTCTATGCAGGTCATCACAATCGAATGGTTCTCCAACGAATATATCAACATCCTTATTGATACGTGGTATTGCCAAATGGTCCAGAGGCATAGTCTTCTCAAAGCCTCTATGATAGATTGGCAGAATTATTGGTGGAAGCTTGGACTCTGCCACCAGTCTTCCAATGCCCCATTTAAAGTATAACAACTCCTCCTTCTGATTTACCTTGCTCTCTGGAGTGTGCAAAGTTTGGTGTTAGTATTTGTGTGTCTAGCAACTGGTAACTGGCAACTCACCTGGAAATATATGTATCCATTGTCCTTCTGACAGTCTATCGATGCTAAAGTCAACTGCATCTTGATATATACCATTGCCCCTGAATGTATTGATCTGTGACAAGTCCATGGATGAAGTTGGCATTAGCATCAATCAAAGTGTGTCATGCGTTCACTGCCATAACATACACATTTGCCAAGAGTGAAGAAGTATGAGTAAAGGAGATTGGTGAAGCAGACGTTGGATGCAGCCAATGTCCAGCGCATGTATCTTGGATCCTTTGAAATGTATGTTGGCAGTCCACCCCACATCAATGGGTCATCCAGGTTGGCAGTGTGATTGGCCACGGTGATCAGTGGCCGCAGTAAGATTGGCTGCTTTCCACTGGCAACCAATGCCTCATTGATGTCGATCTGTGCCATCCTCTCATCGAGTATAGTATGTAAACGATCCCAATCATGTAACTTGAATCTATTTAGTCGCTGCCACAGTCTGACCATTCTGCCAACAGTCTTGAACAACAATCGACTGAGTATCTTGGGTTTGGGATTATACATTGCAAGTACTTTCATGACTATTATTATTACAATATGATTATGATACAACAAGTAATGATGATATTATTTATATCTCTGTTTATCTCTGTTCTGTAAAGACGAGTGACCAACATTTGGGTTTCATCGTTGGTGTTACTTCCGCACTTCCGTACTTCCGTACTTCCAACTGATGACCATGCGGTGATGTGTACATATTGCTTCCATAGGTTTATTTACATATGATTGGATCAATTAATCAATCAATCAATCGTTCTGACTGCTACAATATCTGGATAATGAATGTATATTTGTATTTATGAACCTCTATCTCTTTGGAGGTCGCTTCATCTATGATTGACATTTCACTGCTAATCGAGTTGTTACTATGTTCATCTAAATAGTACTAAAATGTAAGTAATCAATTGGTTGATTGAACTATTCATTCATTCATTCATTCATTCGTTCATCAAAGATGATCCAGTACATACGCATTGTTACCAATACATTTCCATCACGTGCAAACACTGCTGATCTACCCTCTGTTGATCCCAACGATGAAAGTATGTATATAACCAAGTCCTATAATGATAGAGTGAGTGAGTGAGTGAGTGAGTGAGTGAGTGAATTAGTGAATGAGGTATGACTTGCTTTCATCATTATCATCATCATACAAATATCTTCTGTTGTATATAAGGTGTGTTTAAGGGAGGTCTGGAAGCGATGGAGAGAGACAAGGATTCATAAGTAAGTAAGATGGTAATGCTCATATCATTCAACACATACATATTCTTTGATAGTTTAGACACCAAGAAGCGACATTTGTAAAACCTATCGTCCACTATTAACTTCTTGATTACATTGTCACCTATTATCCGACCCTTGATCAGTGTATCGTCTCCCATATCATTGACATCACCAAACTAACTCTATACTACTGTCTGCCCTTCTTGCTTTGCTAGTCTGTTGGTCACTCAACAACAACAACTTTGACAACAACAAGTGTGTCACTGCATCTGCAACAAAAAAGATGTGTGTCCTTTAGTTTCTTTGACACAAACACAACACGAATTTGACCATGTTTGTCCTCATGGAAATGTGATGGTCCATCACTCTGAATGATAACAATCACAACACAGAACAGCTGTTCAATGATTAACTGATGGTTCTATCATAATAATAATAGAAAGAGATATTATTTAATATATATCATATATAACCTTTGGAAGGAAGCCTATTCGAACTACTACAGTTAACCTGCCGAAATAAATCTGACTGATTAATTAATTTTTTCCTTTTGATCACACTGCTTCCTTTTTTTGTGGTGATCAGGCAATGATGACCACAGAAGGCCATGATCCCAAGCTGTTCAAGTGAGCTCACGTCCCTTTCCAAACAACATCACCAACCTACACTTGACTCTATTGTTAGATCATTCATTCATTTCTAATTAGTAAACTATTTATCTTATTATTATTATTATCTCTATTTGGTGAGTATTCCAATACAAATGATTGATTGATAGATGGACTTGAATGAACACACCTACCACACACATTGATCAATCAACACCATCCACCAATTGGTCAACAGGCTGAGTGTTTAAAACAAACATCATCTTTATTAACCATTGTTCATTCTACTTAATACACATTTATATATAATACAGTAACCAATAATCAATCAATCAAACAAACAATGAACGAAGAACAAGTTGATAAAATATACGAACTCAAGCAAGAGCTTGGAAGGTAAGTTCATTGCATCATGACAGAGGCAGGCATGACTGCAGCAGGAACAAACATGTCATGTGAATAAGTAGCTAATACATGATATATAACAAAACACTACTATATATAGAGGTGCATTCTCGATTGTATACCTTGCAGTTCACAGACAGACACAACAGAACTATGCTGTCAAGGTGATCAACAAGTCAGACTTGGGCAAGGACTATGAGAAGAATCTCAAGATGGAGGTTGACATCCTAACACGTGTCAATCATCCAAATATCATCTCACTCAAGGAGTTGTTTGATACACCAAACAAGTTGTACCTCGTTATGGAGTTGTAAGTCATAGTTATTCTGTCAGTCAGTCAGTCACATTGATCTCGTCCACTCACTCACTCACTCATACTCATGATGATGATCACAAACACAACACAGGGTCACAGGAGGCGAGTTGTTTGATAAGATCGTTGAGAAGGGATCATACACAGAGGCTGATGCCATTCAATTGGTTAGAAAGATCGTCTCTGCCGTTGAGTACCTTCACAACATCAATATCGTTCATAGAGATCTAAAGCCAGAGAACTTGTTGCTCAAGACCAGTGGCAATGACCTCGAGGTAGCCATCGCCGACTTTGGTCTTTCCAAGATCATTGGACAACAGACCATGATGCAGACTGCTTGTGGAACACCATCCTACGTTGGTACGTCCGTTCATTCAATCGATCAACCAATCAGATCCATCCAAACTAACACCACACCATACAATTATTATAGCACCAGAAGTGTTGAACGCTACTGGATACGACAAGGAGGTGGATATGTGGAGCATTGGAGTGATTACATATATATTGTTGTGTGGATTCCCACCCTTCTATGGTGATACCATTCCAGAGATCTTTGAATATATTATGGAAGGAAACTTTGATTACCCTGCCGAGTACTGGGGTCACATCACACCCGCTGCCAAGGACTTTATCAACCATCTGTTGGTCGTCGATGTCAACTCTAGATTGACTGCCAAGGATGCCCTCACTCATCCATGGCTGAACAGCGTACGTGTTATATATATGTTATGGATTGCACTTGATTGATTGGTTAACTAACAAACATTATCATCACTTCACAGACTAATGCACCAACCACTGCTCTGACGGGAGTTCATGACAAGATGAAGGAGTTCAACGCAGAGAGACAGAAGACTCTTACCAAACTACGTGGAATCTAAATAATTACTTAGTATTATTATTAAGCGAGACACTCTACTTGATCAAGTCAGTCATATTGTTATATTAATCAATCAATCAAGCCAACCAAACAATCAATCACTCCATATCCCTTCTTCTTCTTCTTCTCCAACTACTTCCCTTCGCACCAGTCCTACAATGTTTGATCTTCATTACCATCACTATCTAATAAACACAACCAAGACATCATTGTAATCAATCAAAGTCATTCAATCATGGATACAAGGAAAAGATTGTATGTTTATTAGACAACCTTGTCGGTCTTTGCAAATAACAACCAGACCAATCCTCCAGCGAGATAACAAACTGAGGAGATCAAGAATATAGGTCCCCAGCTTCCATTGAACGCTGTCAGCATCACTCCTGCCAGCAATGGTCCAAGTATACCTGGGATAGTTGCAAAGAAGTTGGTAATACTATGTTTGATTGATTGATTGATTGATTGATTGATTGATTGATTGATTGATTGATTGATTGATTGTTAGTATGATCCAGTCTGGCCGCACCAATGAGTAGACAATAAAACATACCCCATTGTAACAATGGCACTGTTTGGAGCAATGTCAAAGGTGGCGATCTGATTGCTCTGTGTGTTGAAGCCTCCACATGAGATGGAGGTGGTCATCACGACCAGCTTGAGTGTGGCAGCCATTGGAAGGTAGTTCATTAGGAGCATGCATACGCCTGGCACTAATGCCGCCAGCACTCCAAAGAACTTGCGCAAATAGATCTTCTTGTAGCCACGCGCCAACAGACGATCGGTCACCACGCCACTGATGTTGGCAAAGGCGAATGAGAATGCGTAGGGCAGTGCGGTGAAGAGCGACATGAGTGGACCGACAGGGATGTTGGCCTGGTTCTTGAGCCAGGTCGGATACCACATCAGCAGCAGGTAGTTGCCCCACTGCGTTGTGATTGAGAAGAATATAATGACGTAGATGGCGCGGTCGCGGAAGAGACGACGCGACACCTCAAAGAAGCCCAACTCATCACTCTTTGTCGACATTGAGCTGTACACTGGGTTGTTCAGTACCAGGTGTTGCTTGTCTGGGTTGATGTCCTGCTCAATGAGCAGCAACTCTGCTGGATGTATGCCCCAAACATTCTTTGGCTCATCCTTAATCAACAGCAGCCACGCCAGCGACCACAACAGACCAAGACCTGAGAATATATAGAAGGCTGCCTGCCAGTTGACCTCTGATACTATAACTGGTGTTGTTACCTGTAGGTTGGGAGTGAGGGTGTGAGTGAAAATGACATTACATCTCGATCATGCATGCTATGAACACATACATTGCCAATGATGATACCAATGTACACTCCTGACCAGATGAGAGAGGCTGAGGACGATCGCTGAGAAGTCGGGAACCAACGCTTTATCAGCCAGTTCATCGTGGGGAAGGCAATACTCTGTGAGATACCTGTCATCACACGACATATCATAATGGCAACTTTGTTCTGTGCAGCCAATGGCGCCAGAGCAGTCATTGCCAATGAGAATGTGATACCTGTGAACATTACTCGCTTGCCACCAAACCTATTACAGAAGTAGGTGGCTGGCATCTGTAGCACCAGGTATCCCATAAAGAATCCTGACAGTACAAAGCCCTTATATGTGTCGCCCCAGTGGTACTCCTACAAGGTGTGGCGAGTTAGTTAGTCAGTTTCCCAATATCTTGGCGATGTGTGGCGCGTCTGGCGTGAGGATGGCAACACGGAAGTTTGCTTGGAATGGGAACATACCGCCGACATGGGGATTACTGTGACTGATACAATGACACGAAGGATATAACATAGTGTCAGACCCAATGTGCCAAGTATCAGCATATAGAACCTCTTTGGGAAGTAGTACTTTGGCAAGGTATTCTCTGGAGAAGCAGTCATTTTCCTCTTATCGTCTTCTAACAGCCATTCAGTTTCAGAAGTACCTGTGAATGTACCACTGCTGCTGTTGCCATAGTTATCCTTTGCCATTGTGCTTATTTCGATGATCCACTGACGTCTGTTCGATCGGACAGTGGTAGGATGGATGCGATGGGAAAGTGCTAGTATTACAACAAGATAAAGTTATGAAATGGTAGTTGTTATGTTGACTTCGATGAGTGAGTATGATCGTGTTGGTTGTATTGTTGAGATTCAATGTGGTCAATGTTGTTGTTGGATTGATTGGTTGATTGGGTTTCGATTCGTGTGTTTGTGTGTTTGTGTGTGGTGATGATGGTTGACTTGATTCAACTTCAATGGCAATGAAAGAATGATTGGACTAGAAAAGTGATGTATGAATCCAAATTCTGATTATCTGTCTGAATGTTACTGTTTAACTTGTAGTATGTATCAAACATACAAATAAATAAATAAAATAAATAAACAAAATGGTTTGATTGGTTGATTGAATGAATGGAGTAGAGTGAGAGGGTCGGATTGTCGTCTGTTGATCAACTTGAACAATGCTCTCTAATAGTACAATACTAGATAAGATAATGATATCAGAATGGATTGTCGAATGATGACATGAGGGAACCAAACAACATTGGTTCTCTTTGCTTCTTCTGTCAAAAACAATTGATTATTATTAATTAAATTTGTCTGCAAACATTCAAATGATCTTTCAAAGATCCTCAGAACGCCCATTAGATCAGATTTGGGACTGTCATTTTCCCAGGACCATCAAAAAAAAACCCAAATCTATCAATTTCGACAGATTTGGTTGTTTTTTAGACTTAACCAACCAGGTGTCTTGAAGGTCCGATGAACACTTCCTTCAAAGTCATTCATACATTACCTTAATAACAACAATAATTAGGGAAGATGACCTTGGACAAGGCCCAGGTTGGTCCAACCCACAACACACATCCAACTTGTCATCAATCAATCAATCAATCAATCAAGTTCACCTAACGACAGACTATACAAAATGACATGTCAAGATGTAGAATTACAAAAGGATGAAGAAAAGTAGTTTAGTTACTGAATTGAAGCCATGAAGGCAGAGGCGCCAAGGAAACCAGCTTGGTAGTCACATGCAACCTCATTCTTGACGTAGTCAGTTCGGTCATCCTTGTAATCATCGTTCTGACCTGGACCTCCCACCAGGGAGCCCAGGATCAGGTAGGTGTTGTTCACAGGGCTCATGATGTTGTCGGTGAGCGAGTGGTGCGACGCCCGATGATGTGGATTGATTGGATGGTTCGGTCCGTAGCCAACGACGTATGACTGTTGCTGTGGATTGTCTCCGAGAATGTAGTTGATCTGCTTCTTGGTGAAGTCGGTGTACTTGTCTCCGTTGGTGCCGTACACAGACATCAAGAAGGCCGTGGTGGCCGAGTAGCGTGCTGGTGCCCACATTCTAATCCATGCAAGGCCGCCTGGAGTGTAGGGGACGCCACCTCCTGGCAACCACCAGTTGAGGAAGCCCTCAATGTCTTTGATGTAGGTGGCGTTGCCTGGGAAGATCTGGGTCAAGAGCAGGGCAGTGCCTGGAGCCTTGACGTCCCAGTCGTGCGAGTTCTGCTGAGCCATCTCACCGATGTTGTAGGTGTCATAGTCCGCGACGGCACGCATCAGGTACTCCTTGTTGCCCGTGGCCTTGTACAGCCACACGCTAGCCCACACAATCTCATCTTTGTATCCCGACCATGACTTGTAGAAGCTCTGGGCATCGGGGATCGAGTCGGAGTAGACGCCACGGTATGTGTCTCCAAAGGTCCACATCTCTTCAGAGTGCTTCAAACATTGGGCGGCATAGGCAGGGTCACTGTCCATGAAGATCATTGAACAGATGGCCAGTGCGGCAGCCACCTCCATTGCCACCTCAGTTCCTGGGGCAGTGTCGGAGAGGATGTAGGTCGGACGATCCATGGTCATGAGCTCAGGTGGGCCCCAGTAGGCGTGATCGGCATTGGCTTCACCAACTTGGCCAGCGAAGCGATTCTCAGCATAGTGAGCAGCCATCAGCCAGTCATATCCCCATCGGAGATCCTCCAGCCATATCTTGCTGGCGCCACACTTTATGATTGTGTCGGTGTACTCGAGGTATCCCCAGCCGAGCATTGTCATCGAGGCGGACATGGGGAAGGAGAACTTGACATGGTCACCGGCATCAAAGTATCCCTTGGACAGATCACCATCACCGTTTGGATCTGGTTGTGAGCCTGGGCTTGCGTCCTTCAAAGCGGCACTGCCTCTCCAAGGCACATCAGTGTCTGGTAATCTTCCAGCGCGGTTATATTTATAAAACATGACTCCATTGTTGACTACTTCACAATAGTCATGAGCAGTCATCTTTGTCTTGTGATCATTTCCAGGTTTATAACCATCTGTTGATGTGGTAATGTTTGTGGTTAGATGAGTGATTGATTGGTTTGAATTTGGAGTTATCGGATCATTGTTTATTAATACTTACGATGTGATATTGCTGTAGCAGATACTGTTAACAGTATGGATATTAGGACAATGGAATGAAGTAGGTTCATGGTGTTGTGGTGTATATTTACAAGATGTTGTTGTAGTAGTTAATTTACAAATGATCAATGTACAATCAAATTGATTGAATATGTAGTTTCAATTGATATCCATTCATTATCAATCATTCAATCAATAAATCAATCAATCAATTATTTCGGCGGTTGATGTTTGCAATGATGATCCTAACCTTCAGGTACTAAAAATAATATCAAAGTTGATTGACGCAAAGTACATTGCCATAACATTGGATGTTTTTGAAGGATAGGTCGATTGATCTTTACATCAAGTATACTGATTGGATAGGAAACTATCTATAACCACTATAGTTGATACAAATATCATAATAATGATTGTTCAATGTGAGTGGAAATCCGAAAATCAAAAATGATTGGACAACGTTTGATAAAAAATTGAGGTGGGTGTTTGACAACCGATGAGAGGTGATAATTTAATATCTTATATTCTTTTATTCTATTATCTATATAATATAATATTGAATCTTGGTATCTCTAGGAGAGTTATAACTTGAATTGAATGACTATTATTACAATTATTATTAATAATATATATTATTTAAATAAAATATATTATTTAAATAATATATATTATCTTGCTATGACCGTGATCATCTTGCGTGTCGACGATGACGGTTGTTGTTGTCCACTACCAACTCCGGTGCCACTAATAGGTTTCCTTTCCATGAATAAACGAAGCTGATATTTATCTCTTATGAATTTCTCTCTTACATCCATTGAATCATTAGGTTGAGGCTTTGATCTGTCGAATGGTATACTATGCTCCCATATTGAGTTTGATCTACTGTTGCCCATTGTTTGGAAGAAGTTGAGAGTTGAAGGTTCCCATTTATCCATTGTAACTGAGCGTACCTTCGACAGCTGTACACCCAGACTTCTATGTATTCCAGAACACTGTATACACAGGAATATGCCAAGATTGATACTGGCCCACAAGGGATTGGCTGCTGTACAGTCTGCACAGTACTTATTTCCAGGGTTGGCCAACAATGAGTCCATCAATCCTTGTGACTCACCCAACAATGATGTTGATTGATCTGATGTTGTGGATGTTGATGAAGTTGATGTTGAGGGGGTGGCAGAAGGGGAGAACTCATATTGGAGGTATGATGCCATGGCTGATGATTGAGCGTTTTGGATTGATGTGATCCATCCGAGCATTGAACTACCCGATGGACAGGAGAAGCGTACTGACTTATCAGTGTTGGTCATCACATCGAATGTGTATCGATCTTTAGTTGATACAACCTTGGCCGAACAGAACATTATCATGAATGATAGTATTGGTTTGACTAGCTTTGATTTCTCTTCTTGTTCTGTCTTGAATACTGTCAATGATTCAGTACTGAGCACCACCCATCTTGGCTTCCACTTTGTCAACAACTTCCTACTCTCCAATCCAAGTACACCCTTCCTTGCGCCAATCAACTCATCTGCACTATATCCACTATTAATCTTGCTTCCAATCTCTGTTTGTACAACCCTCTTCTCATCACTTGGATTGACCTTTCCCATCTTCCAACCTAAGACACTTGATGTTGTTTTGGTCGTGGGCTGATGCACCTTGAAGTTATAGTTAGTTAGTCAATCTAACCAAATCAAAATGATTGAAAGATACTTACAGGTTGATGTTGATTGATTGAAGGAGGAGAATGAATAGACTTGAGGTAGAATACACTTCCTCTAAGTGATACAATCCATGAGAAGTATTCATACTCTTCGTTGTCAATCAGTGTGAAGTATCTTGTGAATGACCTGGTATCATTGTATGAAATGACCTGGAAACAACGATTCTTTGAATCCTGTTCATTGATAGATCCTCGATGGTCTAACTTAATGGTCTCAATGACCTTGGAATCCTGATTGAGTGAATGAATGAATTGGTGAGTGAGTTTCTCTGATGATTGTTTGATTGAATACTGACTTCTTGATTGTTATAAATCAGAATGGAACATTCCTTTAGGATGCAATATAGTTTGGTCCATTGTGATGGTGAAGTGGACACTGGTCCATATTGTACTCCTACATTCAACATATACATATTTCCAGACTTTTCTGGTGACTCCAATGTTGTAGAGTCTATAAAGATCACCTTACAATATTAGTTCAATCGTTCATTTAATCATTAAAAACAATCAATCAACTTAAAACTTACTATCATTGTTCACAACAGTTAATGACTTCTTTGTAACAATTAGATTCTTCTTTAAATGCTTCTTGGCTAGACTTAAGTCTTTCCTACTAATTGTAGGCCTTCCATTGGTTGTGGTGGGTGATCCTGGAATACCTGAAGGAGATGTCTCATTCAAATCTGATGTATTTGACAATGTCCTGTTTAGGATACTTGGTGATGTCGGTGCGGACACTGATGGTTTAATACCCTCAGAGTGTGATAATGGTGTCTTTGGATGATGAGGTGAGTGGCTAGGTGAGGTAGTCGAGTGATTTGGTAAGTTCATTAAAGAGTGTTGTCGGACTAGTGTTGGAGGTGGTGTATTGGAGTCCTTCATTGAACGACCTCTAGAGACAAATCTACTACTCTGGCTACCACCGCCATGTGTCAATGACTTGTAGGCATTTGTTATATTATGAAAAGGTGATGAGAATGTTCGTTTATGTTCATTCATTGACATGTAATTGTTTGATTGATTGATATGATTGATTGTTTGACAATAGTGATTGTTTGATTGAGGAGGAATTGATTGCTTTGACAGATAGATAGATATTGATGGGAGGTAGAGGTATTATTGGAACCATTGTAGGGATGAAGACGATTTTGTAATAACAATAAGGTTGGGTGGATGGTCCATTTATGGGGTTGGGGCTTTCCAAGGCCAACACCAACCCAACAATACGAATTTTGGATATTTGATTTATAATGTGGTTGTAAACATTGATGAACATCAATCTTAATCTTAACCAACAACAGCATTGAATTGTTTGTTTCTTTATTTATGTTGTAGTTGTAGTGGTTGTCGTACGACTCTTCTTTGTTGATGTATTCTTGTCCTCGAGCAATTACTTCTCATCGGTGTTGACCGATATATATACAAATAGCTGGAAGGGCAGACCATCGACTCATGGAAGGGAATATACTATGAACAACATGAGGATGGCATGGTCCTTTACTCAATCTTGATGAAAACACTCTTGTTATACGAATGGTCCACAATTCGTAGGTAGTCATGGCTTTTGTTCACGGTTGTTGGATGGGCTTGGATCAGGCCTGCATCCTCGCTACAGTCGAACAATCATTTGATGATCTTCTCTGACAATATATGCCTGAGGTATCATGATTGATCTGGTCGATCGTTTGCAACGCCCTCCAGAGAGACCATTTGGTGGTGACACCTCGCTGGAGATTCATTGTCTGCCGGTAAGTGATAACACAATGGTGTGCAGTCGATTGCAATATCCGTGGTGGACAGTATCCTGTGGAGGGTGGAGATGACCAAAGCAAGTGGCAGCTTGACATTGTTGTTGTAAAGTGTCAACCTGCCTCCATTTGTGCGCTCGGTATTGTCCACTCGCTAAACAACAGATAGCGAACAATCCGCTGGATCACTAGATCCGGAAAGACTTGTTCCATCTTGTATGAATCTCTAATCGGTTGACTATTACCATCTATTATTAATAGTACAATATATATTTATTATTAGTATTGTTTAATTTATTATTATTGTTAACTATATTATTAAGAAGTTCAATGGACCACACACTAGACGAATGAACGGTGGGTTTGTGTGTATGAGTGTGTGTGATGGGGGAAGTTTGATGAAGATTGATGACGGGTGCCCTTCAGCTGATGATTACAGTGTCATCATGGATAGAATTATACAAATAATAACAACGTGATATCTTTCATAAAGTTAAGTTGAATTGTCATCAATCTCTTCTGACAATCATCATCATCATCATCATCATCATCATCATCATCATCATCATCACCTAAATAATAATCCAACACATCATTGATTAAATTCAGTTGTTAGTTTGCTTAGAAGTATATATAAATATATATCAGGTAGTGGGTGGGTGTGGATAATGGATATTCCCGACATACCTCTACATAATGAATGAATGATTTGATTGACTGATTGAGAGAGAGAGTGATTGAGTAGACAAAGAGTGACTTCAATGAATCAGTTGTCACAGGAATGTTGATTAAATTTGTTTGAATACGTGCTTTGGACTATCTATCCATCGTCTGGATAAGTTATCGGTGAGATCGATTATAATTTAAGATTGTCTGACTGACGTTGTCATCATCATCAACATCACCTCTGACCATTTTAAAATATCCACATACTCTACCTCTAATATAATACGTATGAATTTATGTAAGTGTGAAGAAGTAAGTTATAAATAGGATAACTTGATCAACTCTATCAAACAATATAAACATATTTATAATATTTAAAACTAAACTAAACTACAATAATGTCTACTACTAAGGTTATCCTATTACTCGTAGCCATCATTATGATGATGTCCATAGTTGTTGTAAGTACTCTCATAGTATTTGTTTATTTTTTATTTTTGTAATCTAATATTTGAACATTCAATAAATAGCATTGTGAAGAACAAGTTAGTGATGCCTTCCTGACAGCACCAACTACGACTGGACACGACCTGCCACCTAGTCAAACACCTCGTCTATGTACTTTCGATCCAACTGATCCAAACTACATTCTCAAGATTCAAGCATGTATCAATCTGAACATATTGAATATCCTAAAGGCTGATGTCAAGGCACAAGCGATTGTTGGATAATCAATTAACTACACTTCTTTATTCAATAGTCTGTAATATTAATTATTATTATTAAATCAACTTGTGGTGGGATAATCCCACCTCCACCCTTCAATGAAATTTGTCATTCACCCATTCACGAACAATCATGAGTAGGTGTACTTCACACTCTTTCATTCATTCATACATACATACATACATATATAATGAATGAATGAATAACTATAAGAAAAGGAAGAATGATTATGAAGCGAATGATGAGGGCAGAGGAGGAGGAGGTGACCTGTCATTCTTATTTGGCTCACCAATAGAGGTTAAGGATGAGAAGACAACAACGACGACGAGGACATCAAATAGATACTTGCCAATACATAAACAAGAGGTCACTGATGAGAGAGGTCGCAAACGATTTCATGGAGCATTCACAGGTGGTTTCTCTGCTGGCTACTTCAACACTGTCGGCTCAAAGGAGGGCTTCACTCCATCAACATTCAAGTCATCAAGAGACGAGAGGACTACACATAGACAATACTCTGCACAGGACTTTATGGACGATGAGGACATCAGCAACATGGCCAAAGAGTTGACCACAAAGCAGGACTATGATCTAACATCAGAAGGTCGACCAACTAGTGCCATCGATAGTATTTCTGATGGGTATGTACATACCTCTTTGATCGACACGGCGCCGTGTTGTTCACATATCTAACTCACTCAAACATATAGTATATTCAAATCAGTGTTCAAGGATATTGTCGAGCCAACAAAGGACCCAATTGGTTTGAGATTGTTGAAGAAGATGGGATGGAAGGAAGGCCAGACACGAGTCATTACAAAGGTCTACAAGAAGAAGGTGCCAAAGCCCAAGCAGAGACATACAATGATCATTGATAATGATGATGCAGGTCAGTTCATGCATGATGATGAGCAAGATGATGAAGAGGAGGAGCAGTTGGTACAGGTGGAATATGGCAAGGAGTATCCAAAGATTGTAGACTACACACCAAAGAATGATCACTATGGTGTTGGTTTCACTCCCTCGGATGAGGTTAGACAGATGCGAATGAATGCCGCTGGCGGGCCGACCGCCGACACGACAGGTAGTCGCATTCTATTTGGTAGCGAGCACTCTATTGATGACACGGACGTCTATGACTCTGGTTCAAAGGATATATATGACAGCCATCTTGGTGGACGAAGACGTCCAGCATCATCCTCATCATCATCTGGCAACAATGAGATTCTCGAGTTTCTTAAGCCTGATGATGGGTCTGCTCGTCTGCGACGTTGCTCAGACGGCTCACTGCCGCTCAAGAACTTTGTAGTCGCATCGCACACCACTTTGGACATCAAATGGTACGAACCTCCCAAAGTCCCCACGAACTTTGATATCCGCCACAAGTACGACAAGCCATTGGACAGGTCGATAACACACAAGCCACTGCATATGGTCAACATCACACCAACTCAACGGTCAATCATGCTCAATGAGCGCGTTTTGCCATCAGCACCACCCAAGCCCACCAAGAACCTGGACATGTATCAATCATCGTCGTCGCCACCTGCTGGACCAACCTCTCCAGCACCTGCATTGGCCAAACAAAGCGATGCTTTAAAGTCACTTCAACAAGCATTTGCAAGTCGATTCGAGTCCGAAGGCGATGGTAAGTCACGTTTGAAGGCTGCAGAGCCTGTCGTGCCATTCAAGAAGAAGCAGAGACCTACACGTGTCGTACAGGATTGGTATCCGGCCCCATTGCTTTGCAAGAGAATGGGTGTCGAGAATCCTTACAAGGGAATGACGGTTGAGCCAAAGAAGGAGGTGGACTGGCTCACCAAGCTGAACATTCAGATCGATTTCCCAACAGATCCGCCGACGGCTACACAGGAGGAAGAGGACAACAATGCGTCATCTCCACCTTATGAGCCTGAGCATCCATCCATCTCTGATGCTACCAACCTCAACCCATTTGTCGAGTTCTCATTCACAGAGGCAAAGAGACCTTCTTTGGACCTGTTCAAAGCAATCTTTGAAAGCAATGATGTCACAGAAGAGCAAACCGACGACGATCAATCAAACTATGATCCTTTCTCCTCATTGTCCAAAACAACAGATGAGCCACTTCCTCCACTACAACCATTCTCCTCAATTGCCAATACCAACAACACCAACAATAACAACAATAATAGCCACAACATGATATTGACACCAATTCAAACAACTCCTGTACAACAACAACAACACCAAAATATAGTCGAAGATGAGGATGAATCCGATCCATTCTCTGCATTTGTCAATCAAACAGTCAAGGAAGCATTCACTCAAAGAAAGATGCAACCTTTCATTCCAGCGGGACAAACCACTCCATCAATCAATACTCCTGCCCAATCAATACCTATTCCTCTTCCTACTCCACCACCTACACTACCTCACCTTCCTCCACCACCTCCACCAACTCCTCAGCCATCAACTGAACCAACATACTATAAGGTAATCGAAGTCAAGCCTTATCAACCGATTACTTCAATAGTTGGACCAACTCCTCCATCAACACCACTGGAAAAGAACAAGAAGGATGAGCGTGATGTAAAGTCCAATAGCAAAACAAAGGACAAGGACAGGACAAAGAAGAAGGATAGTGATAAATGGGTGGAGAACATCAAGTCATATCTGTCACAATACAGCGATGAATCAGACAGTAGTGACAGTGACAGTAGCGATAGTGACGACGAAGAGAAACGAAGAAGGAGGAAAGAAAAGAAGAAAAGAAAGAAGGAAAAGAAGCGTGAGAAGAAAGAGAGGAAGAAGGAGAAGCGACGCGAGAGGGAGAAGAAGGAGGCTTCCTCCGGAGACAAGCGATCAGCTAGCAAGGCTTAGCGTGTAGCCACACTCAAATAAACCATCTTGGGTCCTGGATGGACCATGATCCAAAATGTACCTACTTCACCATTACATGTTTACAATGTACATGCCACCGTGTCAGTCATGCCACCGTGTCGTTTATTGAATGTCCTCAAAATCGTCACCAGCATCTTGTGCATCGTTGTCATCGTCATCCTCATCGTCGTAGTCACCATGACCCTCCTGCTTAGAGGAGGTTCCTTCGTCTTCTTCATCCTCATCCTCATCATCATCCTCATTCTCTGCATGATACTCCTCCTCCTCATCCTCCAACTCCATTGGACATCGCAGAATGGCTGCTATTCCAGACAGCTTTGATAGTTCTATAAAACAAACAGCAATGTCAGTCCAACATTCTCAACTCACCTACATTTCCATCTCCATTATACATACGCTCGCCTGTTACATGTTGTCCAGAGAACATCCTGACCTCGCCATTGTTATCCTTGACAGATTGAACCAAATCAACATACTTTCTCCTTGTAACAATATCCTTGCCTCTGAAGAAGTCATCAGTGACAAGTAGTGTTTCAATGGCCAGTCGATCGTTTGCCTTCTTGACGTGATCAAAGCCGTAGAAGGCTCTGTTTGGATCCTTCTTTAGCATGTCATAGAAGGCATTCAGTGTCTTTATCTCACTGGCAGCCTTGGTGTTTGCCAATTGCTGTTGAATGGCTGGGTCTGACAGCACCTCCTTCAATGAATATCTGTGACCTGATGACGAATGAGCCAGAATGAACTTTGCCTTATTCACCTTGATATCCTTATATGTCTCATTCTTGTTTGCCTGCTCCATCATATATTGATAGAACTTATCCTGTTATTATTGAGGGAATGTTAGTTATGTGGACCATGCTCGCTCGCTCGCTCGCTCACTGGTACATACTTTAACAAATGCTGGCGATGCAATGATAAAGCACTTGACAACACTAAAGTTGATGGTACGCAGTATAGATTGTAACAGGAGATTGAAGAAGTTCTCCAAACCTTTCTGATGTGTGTCGTTGGATGAACGTCCCTTTCTTGGCACTGGGACATCGATGCGAGCCTTGACAACGGTCATGGAGGGAGTGATGAGACACAGATGACCAAGACCCTCACTCATGATGAGCGCAGCGACGTCGGCACGCTGCGAGATGTCTGACGCTGACTTGACCAGGTCGAGCGACACAGTGTCCCACTCGTCCTTGAACAATGTAAAGTCTCTGTTGACCTCGAGGTCGATGGTATGATATGCGCCCAGCTTCACGAGACGATTCTCCTCGCTGACTGGACCTGATATACGTAGCAACTGACTTGACGGTTCATAATCGATCTTTTGCACGGTGATTGTAATGGTGACTCTCTGACGTTCGCTTGACACTGAGCCAGTGGCCGTCTCCTTTTGTACCTTTCTAATGGTGGTGGACATGAGTCTATCACCCACAGAGATGAGGTTATATATATTCCAAAAGTCCTCCTCTTCATCTATCTGTAGCTTGACCTTGCCACTCATATCCTTTTCAATATATTTCTTTAACAATTTCATTTCTTGTCTTTTCTTGTTTATCTATATCCCCTTATAACTATATCTATATCTAATCTATTCTATATATTCTATCTATTCTATATATATTGTTCTATCCTTTTTTATATACATATATATGTTCTTATTTGTATCTCAACCTTTTCAAGTCAAAGTGAACTCAGAGAGAGATCTTCCATTCGCGAGCCCACACCTGTTTGAAGATGATTTTTTACTTGAACTTCAAACAAATAGAGGGCCATCAACAATTAAGTGATCAATAGTTTTACACAATCAATTAATCTATCATATCAACAACATCCATTTACTCATCGTTAACGATCGATTATTTACAAGAATTGTCCTCACTAGTGGACTAGATCATCTACATTCAACCCTTGAGTAAAAAGTAAGTAAGTCCTCAGAAGTTCCTCTGAAACTGAACTTCTCTCTTTGCTTTGCGAGATGACCAACACCTACCACGTGCAACCAAAGTGTATACAATCATTGATTCTGTAGATCATCAGATCGTTCGGTAGGTTAATTCTCTCTCTTGTTGAGAACCAGTCTATGTTTCGGTAGGTTCATTCTTTTGTTTCCTTTTTTAGTCCAACAAAGACAAAACACCCCACTTGGTTCATATCTCTCACACACCTCTTGGTTTGTGATGAGAGGGGTGACATGCTTCGGTAGTGTTGTTCGCCATTGTTTTTACCAAAGGAAAAGGTGAGTTGTGACACTTGGGAGAACCCTCAATCACTTGTCCATCAACCAAAGGAATGGACAACTATTTAAACTAAGGATCCATTTCATTATCAAACATCATAAACATAACAATCAATCAAAACAATTAAAGCAACAACAATCAAGTTGATCCATTAAATCAAATATTCAATTATTATAATACTCAATCAATCTACAAAATAATGTCTACTTCATCCAACTCATCTGTCAACGTCTGGTATATTACTGGTTGCTCAACGGGCCTTGGAAAGGCCTTGGTCCAAACTTTGTTGAATAATGGACAAAAGGTGGCCGCCACATCCAGAGACAAGAAAGCCCTCAACGATATCTTTGGCCCAGACTCCGAATCATTCCTTGCTCTCCAAGTCGACCTCCTGGATGAGTCCAGTATCCAATCATCCGTTCGCCAGACCACTGCCAGATTCGGTACCATCGACATTGTACTTAACAATCCTGGCTATGGTCTCTCCGGTGTGATCGAGGAGTTGTCCATCAATGACATCAAGGACAACTTTGCAGTCAACTTTTATGCACCACTTGCTGTCATCCGTGCCATCACACCTATCTTGCGTGCCAAGCGTAGTGGCTATATTATCAATGTGACCTCGATAATGGCCAACTTTGGACTACCTGCTTACGGCGCCTACTCTGCATCCAAGGCTGCTTTGGAAGTTGCCACTGAGAGCCTGGCTGAGGAGATGAAACCATTTGGAATCAAGGTGCTCACAGTCAACCCAGGTGGATTCAACACTGATATCTACTCTGGATCCAAGTTTAGAGTGGCCGCTCAGTCAATCGATGATTACCAACCATTCCACAAGGAGCAGGCCACCAAGAGCCTTGCTGATTTCACCAAGGGTGATCCTGCCAAGTTGGCCAACATTGTATTCAAGTTGGTCGTTGACAATACCGCCCTGCCACTTCACATCTACATTGGTGAGGATTCCAACTTTTTGGCAAAGCTCAAGGCTGAGAGCTGGTTGAAGGATCTGGCAACCTGGAACCCAATCACCTCCACAACCAACCGTGATGACTTATAAATCTAAAGGAATGGTCCCAATCACTCTCTCACTCAATCAATTCAATCCTATCAAACAATAAAAAAATAAGTTATACAAATCTATATATTTATTTATTCAAATTGGACATTAAATGTTGGATATTCTTGGCCAACATTTCATCAGTGATGTATGGACACTTGGGCATGTTGATAAGATCCAAGTTGGAGCTGGTCGTTGGATTCTTGAATTTACCATATCCACCAAATCCATTTCTATAAGCCATCCTAAGTGGATATAATGGATTGTCCATCTGTGCATCCAACTTGTCTCTCCATTGAACGAAGGAACATCGCTCCAATGGTGGTTGAATGGCGCTGCACACATCATCTAGTGATACCGATGTCTCATTGACCATGTGGAACACGTTTGGCTTGCTCTTGCCAGCTTCGTTATACAGGTCCGCCTGCAGTGAGAGTCCAACGATTGATGAGCTGACCCAGTCCACAGGTGACAAGTTGAAGAGACCCTCACCCTCCTTGAACATAACGGGGCATGCACCCATCGATATGATTCCACGGATGGTCATGCTGACGAAATCATTGTCATTGTCAATGCCTGTTCCAGTGTGTGCGAATATGGTACCAGGTCGATAGAGAATGAGTGGCAGTCCGCGACGCTTTGCCTCATATACCAACTGCTCAGCCACCAACTTTGATTGATTATATCCATTCATATGATCGATTCGCTCCATTGTGGGCTCGGCATTCTCTGTGATTGTATAGTGACGATCAGTAAAGGTACCAATGGTTGATATTATCGATGTGTTGATGATATGCTCGCCAGAGCATGCAAGTCGTAACACCTCTTGAACTGCTCCAACATTAGCCGCACGCATATTGGGATATGGTATCAACATGTTGACAATGGCTCCATTGTGAATGGTGAAGTCGATGCGATTGGCCATTGAGATGAACTCCTCCTCGCTCAGGCCAAAGCGTGGCAACTCCAAGTCGCCCAGCACTGGTACTATCTTCTTCTTTTGCTCTTCAGTAATATCCAGACGATATTTGACTGTGAGTGTTTGTACAAGCTTGTTGAATGCCTCTTGCTCGCTAGTAACTGATCGCACCAGACACAACACACTCTCCACTGATGGCTTGGTGATGAGTTCAAAAAGAAGGAATGATCCCAGGAATCCCGTGGCACCAGTCAAGAACACACAGTTGCCAGAATTTTTGATTGGTTTGATAGTCTTGTCGCCCATCTGTATCGCGTCTTCAAGGACCATCTCTTGCTCCCAATCAATCTTGACAGGTGGCAGCTCGTACTCGTCCATGTTCATCTCCATCATCCTGGCCAGAGACTGAAGGTTGTTGTTCTTGTTCAATATGAACTGTGGTGAGACATTGATGTTCACCTTCTCCTTGAGCAATGATGATAGTCTCACTGCACCCAAACTATCACCTCCAATCTGTGTGAATGATAACTTGGAGATGTCCACTTGATCGTCCACGCCCAACACACTCTTGACATACTCCATCAAAGCTGCATTATTGACTTTGGTATCATCGCGCAATGCTGATTGTACAATCTCGATTGATTCATACATCTTGGTGATGGCATCCTTGTAGTGAGCGTATAACTTGCGTCGACAGAACTTTCCTGATCCTGTAAGCAAGTGATTATCTATCGTCCATATTGTGTTGTCCACTGTTATAGTCTTTGGTATACTATGTGTCATCAACTTGCTTTGATCAGCTATCCTTTGTATCTCTTGGAATATCAGACTCTTGAGATCTCTATTGATCTGCACTGCATCACTATCAATGTTATACTTTAGTCCAAACTGCTCCATAACACCCTTCCTTGGGATAACTATCGCAACCAAGAATGTCTTCATCCTATCTCCATGAATGAATATTTGCTCAATCATATTACTCGAGCGGAATACATTCTCCAATGGTTCAGGGCTGAGGGTAGGGCAAGGGTAAGTGAGTGCTTGGGTGTGATGAAGGTGTAGGCCAACTTACGCTACAAACTCTCCATTGCTAAGCTTGAAAGCATGCTTCTTGCGATCGATGATCTTGATCCTTCGATATCCTATTTGTTCGACAATGTCGCCAGTGAAGAACCATCCATCGACGAATGATTGTTTGGTCAACTCTTCATTCTTGTGATAGCCAGTGGACATGCGAGCAGACTTGACAACAAGCTCACCACGTGGATTGGGTTGATCAGATGGTGAGTAACCAAACTCTGGCACCGGCTCCAGTCTGAATTGGATGTCATCAGCAATGCGACCATCGATGAATATGCCAGCCACCTCACTCAGACCATAGCTGTCACACACATTCAATACTTGGTGCCAACAATCTTGCATGAACTTGAGTACCTCGCTTGAGATGGGTGCTCCTCCAGTACCAATGTATCGCAGTCTGTTGCCAAGCATACCAGAGAACTTCTCAATTGTCTTACTCTTGCACTCCTTCTCTGTTGCCTGTGGGTTCTCCTTTGCATACTTGTCCAACTCACAGACATACTGAGAGTATATTAGATTCCAAACACGTGGGACTGCCCAAAATGATGATGGTCGCAGTGTCCTAACATCATCAAACAATGACTCCATGCTCCTTGAGTACAATCCAACTCTTCCTCCATGGAACAATATCCTGTGATCATTCTCTCTCTGTGAGTGGGCTGTGATAGTTTGATTAAGTGAGTGAGTGATTGGAATAGTTCCTGTGATTGAGTGACTTACACAAGGTGGCAAAGCTTAGGATCAATGATGGATACTTGGAGAAGCCATCAGTGACTGACTTGTTATACTCGATGTCTTTTGTGATCACACCTTTTGGTGTGCCAGTGCTACCTGATGTATAGACGACACTTATGATCTCATCTGTTTTGAATGGATTGTGCTTGGCATTCTTTATGGTCTTGCCAAGCTCCATCATCTCTGTGTACAGTTTGAAGTCGATCTTTGACGGGACACGATCGACCAGCTGCACATCAAACTCATTCTCCATGTGAATGATCAGTCGCAACTGGCCAGTGTAGCGACCACCATTAGCCGCTCTATTTATATCGATTGCTTGAACCAAGGTGTCCATGGCCACACTTGATATCACAATGACACCAATGTCTGCATTGTCCAATATCTCTACCAGATCACTTGTGCTGACCTGATGATGAATTGGAACGACTGGCATTCCATACCATAGTCCTGCAAAGTCTGCTGTATACCATTCGAGACAGTTGTTTGCGCAGATGCCCATGAACGTGCGGGTGGGTACCACTGATGCCAGAGCCTTTCCAAAAGTCTCTGTCAACTCATACACCTCTTCAAAAGTCAACCAAACAAACTCTGCCAGACCAAATGGATGCTTATCCGATACCGGTACCCTTCTACGCTGTCCTAAACATCGTCTATGTTTATGCTCCCTGAATGAGTTCCTGAGTTGGTTTGAGAATGATTGATTGATGGGTCAGTGGGATCATTCCAGTGGGGTGTAGCCATGCCAACTTACTGCATCGATTCATAGGTTGTATCAGCCTGCATAAGACTTAGTTTTGTTTGTTGAGAGTCTAAAAGTATGTTAGTATTGAGATCAATCAGGACTGTCCACGGACGATGACGTACATATCTCCCTTGTGAATAAATGTGGAAGTGGCGCAGAGTCGGTGTGAGAGTAGGTCAATGGTTGGTTGACGGTAGGTGCGTTCATTAGTTCAGGAGAGAGTGGCTCACCGTCACTAATCTTTTGTTGTTTCTCAAGTTGTTGATAGAAACGAACCTCCTTTATCCAACATGTCTTGCACAGATCAAAGTCTGGACATTCTGAACAACAGAATCTCTCCTGACCATCCTCAATCAAACATTTGCATCCATCACAAATGAACTTGATTGTTGGTTTGATTGATTCAACTGGAATGTTGTCATTAATATATAGGTTCCTGGATGATTGATTGATTGATTGGTGGGCATACTCACTTTCACGAGTTTGAACCACAGTCTGAGTCCCACTCTTCAACTTTCGAATCGATGTTACGATTGAGTCCAACAATGATGTCATCAGTGTATTGTATATATATATATATTATGTATTTGTTATAGATTTAGTTTATTATGAATGAATGAATGACATTAGACATTGGTTCATTTGCAACAATATCCATTCGTTTCAGTCAATCACACAGATAGATAGATCTTAGAAGAATTCAATGAAACCTATTCCAAAAATAGAGGTGAGTGCAGGGGGTTGTCGACGTGGAAAGCTGGAATGGAAGTCATTGAGAATGAATGACAACATGGATGGTTATATGTAATAATATATGTGCACAAGATTATGTTATTTTATCTATCTATCTATCTTTTCCGTCTATCTATCTATCTTATCTGCCTTTGGTAAAGATTGAGAATCTTTCTTTGGCCAACTCAATTGCATTGTTCAAATCGGTCATACTCTGATCGGCAAGTGGAACTCTTCCAACAATGGTGTCCTCATCGACTTCGAATACAATGCTGTTGTTGTTGCTGTGTGTTAGTATCGTTCATTCATTCATTGAGTGACCTGAGTGACCGATTGACCATCTGAAATGTTCACATACCCATCATTGATAACTTCATCTAAATACAAACAAAGCATGTTGTAGTTCTCCAACAACAACTTCTTTGAGATGATTGAAGAGTCCTCTGTGGCACATATCCTTCGCATCAGACTTGTGATGACATTTAGTACGTCCAACAATGCCAACTCATTAACAGAGTTGAGTCCTACAACATAGACCTGTATATCTCCAGTCTTTCCTCCTACAACAATGTATTGATCAATTATCTCCAACTCACCTTTATAATGTGTATCATGTTAGTACTAATGATGATACTTAGTCAACAACAACAAACATACTATTTGTAACCTTATTCTTCTCATGTAGTCTTAATTCGAATGCTCTCTTATCCTTCTCTGTCTTGAAATCATTGAGTGCACTATCATAGAAGAGACTACGTATTCGCTTGCCATTACTATCCATAATGATTACAGCCTTTATCTGGCAAACCAAATCAAAATCGCTCAATACCATCTCTTTATCTCTTTGTATGTATATAAATGAATGCCTAATAAGTACAACAACAAATACTTGTTTAATTTAGCTCACTGAACTTGATCAAGTTCACCAAAAGTGTGTGTTTTGTTTGTTTGTTTGGTTGATTGTGAGTGAAAATGTGTGAGCTGGCAACTGCTGAGTCAGACAGACAAACTGAATACTTTGGTCAATCACTCAATGTCCCTGGCAAAGAGAGAGAGAGAAGGAATGGTAAGTAAGTATGTATAATAATAATAATAACAAACAAACTATTGAGAGATATAATTAATGTTCCAGACGAACCGAAATGTCATTGAAAGTTGTAAAGAGCACTGCTGTACATGTCTCTCTATCCAACTACAAATGAAAGAAAGGTCTTCTTAAGGCGGTAATTTATAAACGCAATTCCAAGAGGCCCTAAATATGACGTTCAAGTCTCTAATGTTCACTGTGACGGATTCCAGAGGTATCCTGTTCCATTTGAGATTGAGATCTATAAGTTTGCCAGAGTAGTATCGCAGATTGTAGAACACCATAACCTTCAACATGTATCGCGCTTCGCTGACCTGTAATAGACAATTGGACACTGGTCGTATCCTTTTGATGTGCAGAGACTCAAACTCCACCAACCTCGTGCAGTAGCGCTCCTGATTGTACTGTACAATGCAGAAAGGGAAGTTTTCTTTACGAAACAATATACCCTCATACCACGCAAACCTGTCCGGTGTGTCAGCGTCGGTCTTGGCCTCCACATCACAGCCAACGAACAACTTTTGCCACCTCCTATGCGATGCCATGTTGGCACCTGTCGTCATCAGGAGCTCATGATCCTCCTCGATCTCCTCGTCAGACTCATCCTCCTCCACCGTCGCCTCAACCACCGTCTCATCCTCCTCCTCGTCCTCCTCGCCAGTGTAATCCTCCATCCTAACATTGGTCGCTGGTGGAGAATCAGGGTCGCTGGATGCTGGAGGTGAATCAAGATCGTCGTCTGGTGTTTTGCACTCAATCGACGAATAATGATCGTTGTCCAGATGTCGCGGCCAACCTGTTGTCGAGGTGGTGGAAGTGGTGGACGTGGTTGTGGTGGAGGTTGTGGTGTTGGTTGTGATATCATCCAGGTCGGCTATTGTGTCTGCCGGCTGGACGACATCGGTGATCTGACTGATAGACATGGTGTTGATAGTGCCAGGTGTAAGAACAGTCTCTGGTTTGATATCGCTGACCCCAGTACCCTTCCCAGAGAAAATAGTACCCTTCACACCAGAGCCACCACCATAGCCACCACCAGCGCCACTGGTTCCTCGTCTGGAGCCTCGTTTGGGTAATGGCAAGCCCAAGCATATGGGACAGTCAGGCTGGCAAAGCTTGTGTTTCTTCTTCTCATGCTTTGCCAGATTGCTGCTCACAAACTTCTCCCTCGTCGAGTGACACCGATTGTGTCTGCACCTCACGCCTTCCTCATCCAGTTTCAAATCCTCCTGTTTACGTCGCTCACAGTTCTGACAAAAGGTCGTGCAAGGGCTGCTATGAAGCTTCTTGTTATGTTTGCTTCTGCCCTGCTTATGGTTATATATTTTGTTACATCCAACATGTTTACATTTAAATCTCTTCTTTTCATCGATGCTATTATTGTTGTTATTATTATTATTAATATTATTATTGTTATTGTTATTATTATTGTTATTATCGTCGTCGCTTTCTCTGTTACTATTTCTACTTCGGCTACTGTTTGTTGCTGTTGATGATGTTGTTGTTGTTGTAGTTGTTGTGGTAGTAGTCGTTGTTGTGTTTGGTATGATATTCTTTCTTTTGGCCATCAGGGTCTTCAATTTGAAGATTGTGACATGCTTGTACACATGCACACAAATAATATGTTGTTTGAATAATGAATGAATGAATGAAAGGTTGGGCCACATACTGGAGCACTCAATGAACGAGCAGTTGATGTCAGCTGACCACTCATCTTCAACAACAACAAAGTTGTGGCTGTTCAAAACTATTCTTATTAATTTTATTCCAACGCTAGTGGATGCAGCATCGTGGGTTCCCTACCCAACGTTTCAAGCTACTAGAGATCGGTTAATGGGCAGGTCACTCCCTGTCATTCAATCTCATCACCACCAACCAATGCTTTGGTTATGTAATGGAATGCTTGGATGTTCTTCTCTATTCTCCATCACACTTCTTTACCAATCTCTCTGGATCATGATCTAGTTGACTAGACTCAAGAGTATGTAAGAATCATTGATTATACCTCTTGTTATATGTTCAAATAACATGCCTGTCTTGGTTCATTCTTTAAAATGTTGATCACTCATTCTGTTTGAATAGACCCTACAATAATGTCATAACAATAATACCAGGTCGGTCTTGTTATTCCAAACATAGATGTCGCCAAGGGAACGTGTACATGTCCCTAATGATGCAAATAAGGTTACTGCTTCATTCAAACCCGACTTACACTTTTGTCGTCTTTAAATTCCGGTCTTCCGAATATGAAACAACGAATAAAAAAATATTAATAATTAATCCAAAGACCAATAACCCAGGTCAAATTCACAACTCATTGGCCCCTTTACCCAGATATTTTTTGAACATGTTTGCGATTGATGGTTCGGACTTGGGCGCACAAACAGGAGTGATCATCATCAATTTCAAACAACAGCAACAAACAAAGTTATCAAGAGAGAATGAACGTGTGTTGAATGTCATAAATGCGGGTGAGTGTCGTAAAGTTGAATAAATGAATGACCATGTGAGTGTATGATTGTCGCCATCCCCATCAATCAACCCCCTCCACACTCACTCAATACCCTTCCCTGTCGCTTTCTGTTTCACACTCATGTTACTGTTCCAATCCAATCCAACCCTAACAATCATTGACATTAGGTTCAATACCATTTAAGTATATATATATATATAAATAAATATAAAGATACAGATATATCAAAGATTAGAAATGAGAATCTCTGGTACTATTATGTTGATGACACTTGTGTGTCTTGGTGCAATGGTCATGGCCGGAAAGCCAAACATTGCTCCAATGGGTTCCAACATCCTCAACGTTCATCTCGTTGCTCATACTCATGATGTATGTTTGTTTGATTATCCAATCAATCAATCATACATTCAGTGTACTGACATCAATCAATCAATCAATCAACTCGATGTTTAGGATGTAGGATGGCTCAAGACTGTTGACGAGTACTATTATGGTGCCAACATGTCAATTCAAACTGCTGGTGTTCAGTACACATTGGACTCTGTCGTGACTGGTCTGTTGCAGAACCCAGAGCGCAGATTTATCTACGTCGAGATTGCCTTCTTTATGCGTTGGTGGAGAGAGCAGACTCCCGCCACTCAAAAGTCCGTCACTGAGTTGGTCCGCAACGGACAGCTCGAGTTCATCAACGGAGGCTGGTGCATGAATGACGAGGCCACCACCTACTACGACGACATCATCGATCAGATGACCCTGGGCCACCAGTTCATCAACGAGAACTTTGGTGTCACACCCAAGATTGGCTGGCACATCGATCCGTTCGGACATTCTAACGCTCAATCCGCCATCTTTGGTAACATTGGTTTCGACGCCTTTATCATTGGTCGTATGGACTACCAAGATATTGTAAGTGATCAATTATCCAGCCATCCATTCGAGAAACGAATCAACGCACTCACTCGTTCATTCAATCAATCACACATGTATATATAGGACTGGAGACTCCAGGACAAGCAGATGGAGTTCATGTGGAGAGGATCAAGATCCAACCCAGAGTACCAGGTGTTCACAAGTGTCTTGAGAGCTATGTACTGCACACCATCAGGCTTCAACTTTGAGGGTGGTGATGACCCCATCCAAGACGATCCAAACTTGTTCAACGTTAACATCCAGGAGCGTGCAGAGGCTTTCATCGCCGTCGCTCAGGAGTACTCCACTCACTACCAGTCCAACAACGTGTTGGTTCCAATGGGCTGTGACTTTGCCTACATGAACGCCAACATGTACTTTAAGAACTTGGACAAGTTGATTGCCTACATCAACGCCAACCCACAGTACAACATGAACTTGCTCTACTCGACCCCATCGATCTACATCGACGCCGTCAACGCCGCCAACCTCACCTGGAACGTCAAGACCGACGACTTGTTCCCATACGCCGACGGTCCCTATTCATACTGGACCGGTTACTTTGTCTCACGTCCCGCCCTCAAGGGATACGTGCGTCAGACCAACGCCCTGCTGCACGTCACCGAGCAGCTGATGGTCACCTCCCAGAGCAGCATTCCAAACGTCCAGTCGATGTTCCCCCAGGTTGAGGTCCTCCGTGAGGCCCAGGGTGTCGCCCAGCACCACGACGCTGTCGCCGGTACCGAGCAACAGCACGTCGCCTACGACTATGCCCAGCGTCTCTCCATTGGTCAGTACTCTGCCTACTCTGTGTTGAACACCGTTGTTGGCCAGCTGCTCGCCGGAACCTCCAGCAACCCAATCCCATCCATGTCATTCTGCCCACTGCTCAACGAGTCGTCGTGCCCAGTCCTCGACTACTTGGTGTTCAACACCTCTGTTCCCGTCGTCCTGTACAACTCTCTGTCCTGGACTCGTTACGAGTACGTCAACTTGCCAGTGCCCATCGCTCAAGTGTCTGTGTCCAACAACAACGGCGCCATCAAGTCACAGACCACCGTCGAGCTCGACGGTTCTGCCTGGGTCACCTTCGTTGCCGAGGTCCCACCAATGGGATACGCCACCTACATCATCGCCCCAGCTCAAGCTGAGGAGACCACTGCCGCCGACGTCGCTGAGGCTGCCACACCCTCAGTCCACGACAGCCAGATCGTTCTCCAGAACCCATTCATCTCGGTCCGCTTCGACGCCACCACCGGTGCCATCGTGAGCATCACCAATGTCACCTCTGGCACCTACATCAACGTCACCCAGCAGTTCATGACCTACGCCCCATCTGTCGGCGATTCTGTGTCGGACCAGTGCGATGGTGCCTACATCTTCCGTCCAGTCAACCAGGAGCCCACCGCCTACACCACCACCAACCCAACAGTGTCTGTCGTCAACGGCCCAGAGGTGTCGACCATCACCCGTTTCTGGAACGAGAACATGGTCCAGATCTTCCGTCTGTACGCCAACGCCTACTTCCTCGAGGTCGAGGAGACCGTCGGCCCAATCGACATCTCAGACGGCTTGGGCAAGGAGGTTGTCACTCGCTACAACACCAGCTTGAACACCAACAACACCTGGTACTCCGACTCGAACGGTATGGAGATGCAGCAGAGAATCATCAACTACCGTCCATCGTGGAACTACACCGTCATGCAGCCAACCTCTGGCAACTACGTGCCACTGAACGCCATCACCTACCTGCAGGACACCAACCAGAACCTGCAGCTGACCTTCATCACCGACCGCTCGCGCTCCTGTGCCTCCCTGGGCAACGGTGAACTCGAGATGATGCTGCACCGCCGTACTTTGATGGACGACGGCCGTGGAGTCGGCGAGCCCATGAACGAGTCCACCCAGATCATCACCACCACCAGAATCGTCTTCCACCAGATCAACAACGACGCCCAGTCCTTCTACCGTCCACTGGCATTGGCCCACCAGCACCCACTGTTCCCCGTGTTCACCACCACCACCTACAGCTCCAACGTCTGGTCTTCCATGTACCAGGGCACCTACAGCCCACTGAACTACGACCTGCCCCAGGGCATCCGTCTGCTCACCCTCCAGTGGCTGGACAACAGCGACAGCGCCATCGTGTTGCGTCTGCAGAACATCTACGCCATCGATGGTCAGGACACTGTCGACACCCAGACCATCTCTGTTGACATCACCACCATTTTCGCCTTCTACCAGGTCACATCGGTCACAGAGATGAACCTGTCGGCCACCATGAAGTTGGCCGCCGTCAACCGTCTCAACTGGAACACTAACTCTGCCAACGTCAAGCCAGTTCAGCCATCCCTCAACGGTGACTTCACCGTCCAGATCAGCCCAATGGATGTCAGAACCTACATCATTACTTTGGAGTCCAACTAAACGATCACGGGTCCAATCCCATCATTCTAATCCACCATTCATTTATTGTCTTGAATCATTATTACACCATGACGTTATAGAGTACCTTGAGCCATTGTAGTATGTCATAATCGTTGAGTAAGCATCAAACTCGTATCTGTCGACTTGGCTGGATGGACTGCTGGACACGTTCAATTTGTAGTCCAATTAATAGATCAAGAGTCGGGGCCCCCACAATTGATTAGTACTACCAATCATTCAACACGATTCATTTATTGTCTTGAATCATTGTTGCACCGTGGCAGTATCGATCAGGAACCTGATCATCCAATCGTGATGAACATTGAATGAAGGAGTCATTAAAGTGTATGAATATCTTTCCTCGGTCATCAAAGCAACATGATCGTATTACTTTCCTACTAGGAATACTGAAGGAGCATGTATTTCCTAGGGAGACATCGAAATAATAGATACAATTTCCAGATACAATCAAAATATGGCCATTATAATAGTGGATACATGGCAATATAACATTGAATCCAAGACTCCCAATATGTTCAAACACCTGAGTGTCCAGATTGAAACGATCCACTCTGTCATGAAATGTGCTCTTGTACAATCCACCTACTATATAGATGTACTTTCTTCCATTGTAGCATGCTGATGAGTATCCTCTGTCTGAGAAGATTAATGTATCATGAGATTGATTGGATGAGAGGGAGTAACGAGAGAATTTGGTTGGCTGTTTCACGCCACCAAATGAATAGATACCTCCACGGGCGTAGACCACCGCAGATCCCTTGAATGAATTGAGTATGCCAGTACCTATGGACTTCCACTTGAACGTTTCCAAAGATAGAATATTCAAAGAGTATTCTTGATGATCATCTTCCTCGACATTGAAAGATATTATATTGCCATTGAGATCAGCAAGTCTAAAATCTCCAATTGGTCCATTGAATTTCAAGCAAGATTCCATCAGCTTCTTGATGGTCGACCAAATAATGTCCATATTTGATTGTCTTTGCCATAACGTAGGGTCATCGAATTGGTTTAGGGATGATTGGATCTCATCCTGATTGACTTGCACTTGAACTTTCATGAGAAGTTCGGGAGCAAACCGATCGTTTATATACTTCTCCATATCCTTATATGTGTCCAAGAAGTTAATAAGCTTATAGTTGATATTTTATAATATTTGGGTTTGTATGACTTTTGGCTGATGATATTATCATAAGATATTATCTCATTGATTATATCTTTGATTGATGATTTGACTTATGGACCTTTGTTCTTTAATTGGATACTTAGCTCTATGCTCCAAAGTTATCAATACATTGAACATTTGATCAAAAAGTACTGTGATCTCATCATTTGATTGTTTTAAATAAATATTGGTCTCACTTGCCAATCTTAATGTCTTCCATAGTTTGTGTAAGATATTATCTCATTGATCCAGATTGGATGATGACTTGTTGGTAGGTCATTGTTCTCAGTGATGGGAAGGGGAAGATCATTGGGATTGTCCCCAAGTTGGTCATTGTTCTGGGCTTGGAGAAGGGGAGATGGTTGAAGATTAGGTTCATTTTTATAATTATTATCTTTTGAATTTATAACTATGTTAAATATTTGATTGAATAATAACTATTAACTAATTGTTATTGGGATATTTAATAGAGTAGATAGACATCCCAACTTAAATGTTTGAGTTTCCGTGGAGTTTGGGATTACCAAACGCTAGTGTAACGTTTTGATTGGGTTGATGAAAATTAAAATAAATCAATTTGAAAGTTGTGTGTGGGATGTTGAACGTGGGAGAGGAGGTCGTGTGCTGCGCAGGATACACACTTGGCGAGGTCATGTCTTTGGATGGCAGTATCATCGACAGCAGTGCATTGTACTCATCATTAACGCCAATCACACAGAATGGTACGTCAGAGGAATCGATCAAATGAGTGACCATCAAGATCTATCCAATGAATCTAACTCATTCGTCATATCAATCAATCAATGGATGGATCGTTCAATGTATATCTCTCTCTCTCTCTCTCTCTCTCAATCCTATAGCCTACCCGTTTCTCTAAACACAGAAAGTCCAGAGGTGACGTTTGCGCCGGTTACGGTCGTGTCGGTATGTTATCAACACGCAGCAGCAGCACAGCAACCAGACACACAGGATATGAACGAAAGAGACTAACTTGACAACTCTACAACTACACAGGAAAGCACAGAAAGCATGCTGGTGGTCGTGGAAACGCTGGAGGTTTGACTCACCACAGAATCAACTTCGTCAAATAGTATGTGGATACTTATAATAGTTAGATGATATGATGATTGATTGATTGGATCGATGATGAAAGATGATGAATGACTCGAGTAGACACTTACACATACGATACTTTTTGAACATCACAGCCATCCAGGTTACTTTGGTAAGCTTGGAATGAGAACTTTCCACTTGGTTAGACACAGATCCTACTGTCCAACCGTCTCCCTCGAGAAGATCTGGACCTTTGTCCCAGACTCAGTTCGCAAGGAGCTCGCCACCAAGAACGATGGCACTGCCCCAGTTGTCGATGTCACCCAAAGAGTAAGATCATTCATTAATCATTGACAGCAGAACAGAGCGACAGACCCCAACAGGCGATAGTTGCGAGCGACATTGAACACAGGACGCGATGACTAATATGTGATTCGATATAATATTATAGGGATTCTTCAAGGTTTTGGGCCACGGACTCCTCCCATCCCAGCCAATCATTGTCAAGGCCAGATACTTCTCAAAGGTCGCCGAGAAGAAGATCAAGGCTGTCGGTGGAGCCTGTGTCTTGGTTGCCTAAACGCACCCAATGTGTCTATCTGATCATCAACATCAATTACATACAACGAACGCTCAAACTGCGCAGGAACGACTGTGATTAGTAATAAATATAGATCTATACGATATCCTCTCTATCTTTATTTATATTATCTCTCTACATTGTTTGTTTGTATTTGTTTGATCGATGGATAATATGTGGGGATGCGAACCAAAGAGTCGCGTTCGAGAAGGCCCCCCCTCTTTACACAACTTTTGATTTCTTCATTCATTCATACTTGTATCACTACACAAATAGAGTTAGATAGAGATACATTGATCATATTTGAATATATATATATAGATAGATAGTAGTAATGCAAGCAGAACATAGTAATGGAAGTAATGGTGCAGGTGGGACTGTCGCAGGTACAGGTGGAGCTGCTGCGACAGCTTCTTGTTTGTCACCTACACAGACGTCAGAGGTAGATCCTCAACCTACAATGGAGAACATATCACAGGCTTTAGTGGCACTATATAAATCAACTGATGAGAAGATGAGAAACTATGCTCAGACATGGCTAATGCAAGTTCAACGACTACCTGTCGCATGGGAGTTCTGTCCCAAACTCATACTTGAGTCGAATGTAAGCCTAGCCCTGACATGTCCACATTCATTCATTCAATCAATCATACTAACTAACTCATTCAATCAATCAATCAATCAAACATAACAAAATAGGTTGTTGAGTTACAATACTTTGGAGCATCAACTTTGGAGAATAAGTTAAAGAGTGAATGGTCACATCTACCTGATGATATGAAGAAGCGTGTGTTGGCTATTGTGGTTGGAGTCGTGTCGGAGAGTGGAGCAAAGTTGACGGGCATCGTAGCAAAGAGGATGTGTGTCGTGTTGAGTATCACTGCGATGCATACTTATGGCACGGCGTTGTGGAGCTCGCCCATCGAGAACATCATTCAGATGTGCAGCCCATCGATCGAGCACCCGTTGGCCAACATGCGCGTCGAGATGCTGCCCTTTGTACTCGAGTTTCTGTCGATCCTGCCCGAAGAGCTGTGCAGCTACGTGCTGCCGTGCAACCAGTTCAAAGCGCTCAAAGGCAGCATTGCTTCATTCATCGACCACATCTACCGCTATCTGTTGGAGATCGCGGCCAACCATCAGCATCTGCCGCTGGCCGAGCACAAGCTGCAGATACATGTACCAAAGATGGTGATTCGCGCACAGGGCCTCTGGCAGCGATTCATGCTGCCCACGTCGGCGTCGCTCCTCCTCGACACTTTCAACATGGCATTGGCAATGACGATTGCCGACCCATCACTGCTTGAATCACTGACGCGACTGGTTGAGAACTCGCTCGGCCACCTGAGCTCGAAGCTCAGGGACGACATTGAGGCCGCGTACTCTGCCATTGCCGATCGACTGCAATGTGTGATGCCAGAGTTCTACGCCAAGGCCATCAAGGAGGACGACTCCAACAGCGCCAAGGCCATCTGCAACTGTCTGGTACAAGTGATGTTGGCGAACAACTCGACTCTGTTGACGCCCCCACTCATCAAGCGCTACTTTGAATTGTTGATCAGCATCATATCACTGGGCAACCTGGAGGTGTGCGATCTGCTCTTCCCCCTGCTCGACGACTTTAAGTCGCACCCAGAGTACCTCATGCTGGAGCCTGCGCTGCTCGAGTCCATCTTTTTGAGCATAATGAAGCGATTCCGACAGATATCAATGTACCCATGCAAGAAGCGCGGCCATGCCGACATCTGCCAGATACACCAGTTCAGGAGCAACTCGATCGAGATGCTTGCCAGCATACAGCAGTTTGCTCTGTCTCGCGACAGCACTTACTTTATCAAACATCTGATCGAGCAGTTGAAGAACGACCTGCAAAACAACGAGCTGGAGTGGCAGCACTATGAGGTGACGCTGTCGTACATCTCCACGCTGTCCGAGGGCATGAGCAGCAGCGACAGCACGCAGATGGTGCCCATTCTTCTGCACCTCATCCCGACTATCCCGGTCAAGTCACTCGAGTTGTTCAAGACATCGATCAAGCTCATTGGCAAGTTCTCCAACTATCTGCACATGGACAAGAGCGCTCTCGAGAAGGTGATCGCCGATCTCATATCGGCGCTGGCGTCGATGGAGCTGTTACCCGCCGCCGCGCAGTCATTGCTCAACATTGCAATCAATCGCAAGTGTCAGCTCAAGCTGGCGCCAATCATTAAGGCCATCCTGGACATGAGCACTCCACACTTGATGGCTCATCAATCACATCCAGCCATTGTCACAGTCTATCAAGCTTTGATCTATATCATTCATGTAATACCTGATGCCGATTCAATGATGGTACCATTCCAACAACTTTTGAAACCAATCATTGAGAATGTAAACAAGACAATTAATACTGTAGGTTCAGCGATCAATATCATATTCAATCAATGATATACATACTCACTCAATCAATCAATCACATAGCCTGGTAGTTCACTCCCATTGTTAAAGATACAGTTACAGATTTATGAAAAGATCACAGGTATCATTGATGTCGATGACATTAATGATGACATCCAGAAGCATCCACTGTTCCCCTTCTTCCACACGATCATACCCCAGCTGAAAGAGCTGCTAAAGCTCTACCCATCAGAGTGCGAGGTGATTGAATCCATCGCCAGCATATACCGTGGCGCCTTGCTCTACTGTAGGAGTGCAGTGTCTGACTTTGTCAATGAGATTCTGGGCCAGGCCACTGAAGCCTACACCAAGTATCCCCAGCCACAGCTGCTTCAGGTGGTCTCTGCCGTCAACACTGGTAGCAAGCCCACACCAGACGTCGAGATCAAACTGCGAGATGCAATTGGAGTGATCTCTGCCACCACCATCACTCTACTCAAGAATGAGACAGCATGTCTCCCACCCCTCAAAGACTATCCCATTGAGCCACAATATCATCTCAACTTCTCCATTCGATCAGATATCACCAAGGACTATTTCCATCTCATCCAGAATGTATGTATCATACAATCATTCAATCCAACAATGATCCAAACTTGTACTCACTCATTCCGATCAATCAATCAATCATAGTCACTTAAATCTACACCCAACTGTGTAGACCCGAATATCATCACAGCACTGTCAACATATATTATACATAACATATTGGATGTAAATGATGTTACTACCAGCAGACATTGTCTCTCACTGCTGTCATCCATATTATTACTCAAGAATGGCAACATGGACAACAACAACCTCCAACAACAACTACAACAACAACAACAACAACAACAATCAAATCCATTCGAAGAAGCAGTTGCAACAGTGATCAAGAATCATGGAAAACAATTGATTGGCAATCTTTTGGTTGGCCTGTCAACGGTGTTCCCAGCGAGTATTATTCCAAACGTTGCTGAGCTGCTCCAAGCATATGGTACTGCATTCCCAACAGTGTTCCGTAAGGAGGCCGCAGGTATTCTGATCAACTCGACATTTTTGGAAGGTGTTGTCGATCACAATGACAAGCAGGTCTTCCTCAGCCAGATCCAACACGTCAACGAGAACAAGGTCGACTATCGATTCTACGTCCAAGCATTCTCCAAACTCTGTCGTGGCACTCAAGGTTAATTGATCAAGTGCACTTCCATATCCTTTATATATATATACATTTAAACATATATTTCCAACATTTATCTCTTCACCACCCACCATCCATCCATCATTTGATTAACAAGCAATGGGTGATCGGGGTCTAAAAAAGATCTTGTTGATCATTCGCAAGAAAAAGAGGTGGGCTTGCACAACACGACGAAATTGGTGTGATTTTTTTAATGAGCTGCTGTGGACCTACCTCGGCTTACTGACTATCCAAGAGCTGACCCACACCTACAGAAAGGAAGGTTACACACGCACCAACATACATTAACTATATGTTAACGTAATAGAGGATAGGGTTGGTCATTCATTTGTAAAATACAGCTTCTACAACTACAACATTCTATCTCTATCTATCTCTCTTTGTTGAGCTCAAAACACAACAACAACAACATTTTTAGAATGATGATGAGGATCTTTATCACACTATTGGTGGTAGTGATCACTTTGGCCTCTTTGGCCTCTGCAGCCAGCAACTGTCAGTACACCTCACAATCGGGTGACAAGTACGATTTCTCTGGAATGGTCAAGTATGTCATACTAATGTGTTCACATGTGTGTGTGTGGTCAACAAGATCTGATGTTCGTTCATACTCACACTAAACGTCATCATTGTCTCCTAGCGCAACATCATACGTATTCAACTCGAATTCACCAAAGATGACATACTATTGGAACGTTTGTGATGTGGCACACAGCTGCATCAGCATGTCAGTGAGAACTGCCTCATGTCAGATCAGTGGTGGATCATGGTTTGACACTGGAAGTTTGGATCAAGCTACATGGAGCGACCTTGGTAAGATTGATTGATTGATTTATTGATTCCATCATACAGACAATTGATTGATGATGGAACTATTCCACCGACTCACACATTCAATCAATCATTCATTCAATCAATCAACAAACATAGAATCTGGAAAGGGTGCAACAGTTACATACGTTGGTGATGGAAATCCTTGTGGAAACGGTGTTAAGCGTACGACACACGTTGGATTGACATGTTCGAATGAACCAACAGCCGTTGTCAGTGCCACCGAGGGTGATATTAAGTGTAACTACTACATTCTAATGACTAGCAAGTTTGCCTGTCCAGGTGGTGGCAGTGGCGGCAGCAGCTCTGGTGGTGGCAATGGTCCAAAATCAAACTTTATCGGTGGTGGCTGGATATTCATCATCCTGTATGTTGTTTCAAACACAGAGTGTGGGCCCACTATTGATTGATTTACTGACTATCCATCCAATCAACCCAATCAAATGATTTATGTAGGCTTTTGGTTGGAATTTTTCTTTACATAGGCATTGGCATTGGAGTCAACTACAAGGTTCGTGGGTTGAGAGGAGGAGAGATGTTCCCCAACATTGAGTTCTGGTCGTCCTTCCCAGGACTGATCAAGGATGGTGTCCTTTATATCAAGGGCAAGGTCACTGGATCAGGTGGAAATGGTTCATACCAACAAGTCTAAATCAATTACTTTGCATCATCCATCCATTCAATCAAATAATAAATATATTAATAATTTAATAAATCTCTCTTTGTTTCAAACAAATAATATAATATTCCAATCATAATGACCTAGAATGTAACTCAAGTGGCATAGTGGTGTCCTTGCTCCACACCAACAAAGATCTTCACCTTTCTTTTTAGATGGATCTCAACGGAGTAGGAGATGGTAATCAGTGTCGGGGAGGCTACACGAATAAATTGTTTACAATGATCATCACTTACTCTGGATAGATACCGGAGTTTGGGTTATACCGAAGTTTGTTGTTGGTCAATCAAATCTGAACATTCTGTTGAACTGTTCAAAATAAAAACAAATCACTTTTGATAAATATCTCTTGGACAAAAATGTTAAAAAAATGAAAATAAAATAAGATTGTTGTTGATTTTAATTTTACACCACTAATCAAACGCATTACCTTATCGTGTAGGCCTCATAGTAGTAGCGGGGCTCAAGGACCCTCGCACATAACTAGGGTGTGAGTTTAAACAACAACAAGTGATCAGGTTGGTCAAGAACACTTTGTTAGTGAAAGTTGTTGTTGTTGATACTCTCTTGGCGCATCCTGGTCTCCCATCTCTGGACTCTCCTCATTATTGATTCGCTTTGCTTAATGCAAATAGATACAACTTTACACACATATTACTTTGTTTCTATCTCAATATATAGTTAGTTAGTTAGTTATAAATATATAAAAGAAAATGAGATTGACTCTTTGTGTCTTCCTGGTGCTCGTTGCCCTGTCCTTTGTTGCTGGACAGCGTCAAAACTGCCAATACAGCAATGGCGCAACTAAATACGACTTCTCATCCATGTATGTATTATGATTGATTCATTGATCGATCTAATGATTGAATGTTTGATTGACACTCATATCACATCATCATAATAGGTACAACAACACCCAGTATACCTACACCAACACATCCAAAGCCAGCACAGTATGTATTGTATATGCAATGATTATGATTATCATCCCTCAATTGATTGGACATTGTATCACTAACTTTCAATCCATTAATCAAACATAATATAGTACTACTTCAACATTTGTGGAACTGCACAGATCTGTACACAGAAGGCAAACAACGTTGACTCTGCTGCTTGCCAAATGTCTGGCACCAGCTACTTTGATTGTGGTCATTTGAAGACTGCCACATGGCAGGGATTGCGTATGTTTAATCAATCATTCATTATCAATCAATCAAACAAACAATCAACTAACCAAAATATTTATATAATACTACAACAGCAAACGGCGTAAGCGGTGCTCAGGTCACTTACAAGGATGGTGCTGCTTGCTCCAAGTCAATCAGACAAACTTCACTCATTCTGCAGTGCAGTCAGGCACAAACCACTGTCGTTTCGGCTGGTGAGATTCAACCATGCATCTACGCCATCACCATTAACAGCAAGCTCGCTTGCCCAACCACCGGCACCACCTCCACAACTGGTGTCACCACCACCGGCCAAACCACCTCTGCTGGTCCAACCACCACCTCTGGCACCACCACTGGCGGCACGACCTCTGGAGGCGACAACGGTCACAAGGGAGGAATTGGCGGCGGCTGGATCTTTGTCATCATCCTGCTGTGCTCGGCCACAGTGTACATTGTTGCCGGTATCATCATCAACTACAAGGTTCGCGGTCTCCAAGGAAAGGAGTTGTTCCCCAACGTCACCTTCTGGTCGGACACCCTCCCAGGCTTGTTGAAGGACGGAGTGCTCTTCATCAAGGGCAAGATCACCGGCACTGGAGGTCAGACCGGCTCATACCAACAGATTTAAATAGACTGCGCGCGCACGAGTCAACCTACACACTCATTCAAACCAATCATACCATATTATTAAACAATATAACTACGCCAAGTAATCTCTGTTTCCAATCAATCAATCAATCAATCAGTTAAATATATATATACAGGTAATGATTTATATATGGATGGATCAAGTGTCGTCATCGCTTATCTCTATGAATGAGTCGACATCCATCCAGGAGGTGGAGGTTGTTGGTGTTCCAAATGTACTGGAAGATGATCTGAGAGGTGTTCCGTTGGTCGTCGTGGATGATGATTGTGACTGTGTTTGTTGTAATGGTGTTGATCGTTGTGCTGGTTGTTGTGCTGGTGGTTGTTGAGGTGTCGTTGTTGTTGATCTTGTTCCATTTCCATTGGATATTGGAGTGCTAGGCGTTGATGGAATATAAGGTTTCGCCCAAGAAGCTCTTGGAGGAGGGTCATCTTGATCAATTGGTCCATTCATAATATCGTCGTCGTCGTCGTATGGATCGTTATTGTCAAGGTTGTAATTGTTGATATCATCTTGTATGGCAATGGGTTCGTTGTAATCGTCGTCGTTTATGATCTCATTGCTGTCGGAGCTGGTGGCGGCCATGTTGTCGTTGTTGTTGAAGGTTGTGCGGTAGTAATCATCATCATCGTCATATGAGTCGCAACCAACGGCCATGTCTTCATTGATTGGGTCACTGCCAGTCATTGGTTGATCCTCTACTATATCTACATCTGCATCCGCGTCCGCGTCTGCGTCTGCACGCTCCACATCGTCGGCATCATCATCATCTGCATCCACATCAAATGCATCGTCCATATAATTGCAATCGATTGGAGAATATGCATCAAGATCAATCTCGACTGACCCTGATGATGCCTTGGCCTCCACACTGATAGCTAGATTGGGGGTGGCAATGGCGTAAGATTGATTGATTGAATGATTGATTGAATGAATGAAATACTTACACTGATGCTCAGATGATGATGTCTTCCACGAACCATCTGGCTGTAGTGTGATATTGTAGCAGTCGACTGGGATCTGCTTTAGTATGTTGTTGGTGAAGCTGTCAAAGACAAGACTGATTGGTGGTGCTTGACACTGGCATACGGGACAGTTCCATATCTGCTGTTGGAAGGAGAATCTTATAAAATACTTTATAAGGTAGGGGAAGATAGTTAGTACATGTCCGGAAGAGCTGAGTAGACATCCATGGGGACCATGGTCCATCTTATCTTACATTTAAATCAAAGCATTGAAGGTGTTTGCAATTACTTGTCTTTGCAGGATGTGAAATCTTCATGATGGCGAGTGGACATCGAGCAGAGATGTCATATGATAGCTCCTCAATGTCCTGATCAGCATTCTTTGGTTGTAACAGTGCTGTCGTTTGACTGTTTGTCTCTCTACTCTTTGCTTGTTCAACCAACTACATTTGATTGTTAGATTGAATTGTAAGAATAAGATGTCATATGAATGAATGAATGATAGTGACATTACCTGATCCATTGGTATACTCTTGACAACTTGCACCACCATGTATCCTTGATGCTTGACTGATGACTTCCAAGACAATGTGTTACGACCCTTATTGACGTACGTTGTGATGTCCATTGGTTTGAATAATATTAAAGGTGCTTTGCATCCTGATGGCTTGCGTACATTGTGTGGCTATACATAGAGATTGAGAGAGGCCAATGAGTGAGTCAGTGATTGAATGATTGAATGATTGAATGATTGAATGAGGAACATACAAAGTCCACTTGATTGCCATTGATTGTCAAGTGCATGTCACTGGTATAGGGTAGAACGGTTGAGCGTTGGTTGACAAGACGAACGTGAATGAACAGTTCATCATCGATTTGTTGTTGTTGCTCCTTGGTCGTTCTGAGCTTTGGAAAGACTTCGTCGTCGATCTTGAACTCTGCCTCGGTCCCAATGGATCCTTTCCATATCTTGTACTCGCCAATTGCCTTGACATGTTGGAACAGGATCGATTGATTGTCTGTGAATGTCTTCCACTCGATGCCCTGCACCGGTGAAGGCGCCGCCGTCTTCTTTGCAGTGAGTTTTGCAATGCTCTTTAGTATAGATGATCTGGGTAGTGGATATAAACTGCTGACACTGCTACTGCTACTGCCGTTACTGCTACCTGATGATGTCCTCTTTCTGGTGATGGCCGTGACGGGTGTACCATAGCGAGGTGTTTGAACACGTGTACGGGGTACATGATAAGATAGGCCGGCTACCGATGAAGATGATGTAGACGACGATATTACCAACTTTGCCAATCTTTCTACAATGACATCTTTGTTGCCAGTGATGGAAACATTCGTGTCGTACCTGTCACGTATGTGTTTGAGTATCTGTTTGAGTACATGTAGGTACAGATTGTTTATACCATGTCGGCTATATATATATGTATCAATGATAAAGTCAATGAGTAAGTTATCATTCATTCATTCGATTCATTCATTCAATGATGCATACGTCTGAAGTGATGTCTTTAATGAGCTAGATGGTATTTTAACTTGTAGTGATAGACTGTTGAAGTCGTCCTCAGATAAAGTCACCATGTTGTCATGGATCTGTGTTATATTGTTTGTTGTCTATATACCTGTCTATCTGTCTATGATTGAATAACTAACTAATGATGATGTTTTGGTTGTGGCACTCTATCTCTCTATCACTTGCCAAGATATACTTCTTGTATCCTTCTATATCTACGACTCACCAGTCGATTCTGAAATTGAAATGAAATGAAGGTTGACCACCTCTTCGCGCCAAACAACTTTCAAAATGAACTTTGTAGTGTGTCTCTGAAATCAAACAAATAAGTTATCCATGATTCTTATTATTATACTCTATTTTAGGGTCTATTATTATTCATTAACATTAATAATCCGATATTCATTGTTATTATGTTTGTGGTCGGAAGTATAAAGTAATAATTCGGCATGATTTTCATTGGGTCAGGGTATCAATAAAAAAAGTTGCTTATACTATAAAAGGTACGTTTCGCCAGGTTGTCAATCGAAATGACACCACAGTTCACCAAGTTGCTGGTGAGGTAAAATGCATAGTTGTTGTCCAAACGTTGAATGGATTGGTCACGCCCTAGTCCAATTGATTGAGTGTGATTAAGGAACCTTATTGGAATTTGGAAACCCTCCTCGTGTACAGAAACGAGATTAATGGTTGATGCTTGGAGAGAAGATGGAGGGTCCACCCTCCACGGAATAGTGAGTGTATGCATAGACGACCAGTCACCACCAAAGAGTGATCCAATTGATTGTTTAAATCCACTGCTGAAATGAAGTGAGGTTATTGATCGAGGCAATGAATCTGGATCCAGGGGTTGATTGAAATTATCACCAAATACGAGCATTGTTGTCGTGGGAGGGATCACTCCAGGATGGATTGGTTGGTTAAAGGAATAACCAAAGAATAGACTGGTGAGTTGGCTAGGGAGATATCCGAGAGTTTGTGACGCAGTTGGGTCTGGTGGTGAATGAGAGATGAGCGGCTGGTTGAACATAGAGCCAAATCGGAGCGAGATAACAGTGTCGGGGATCTGTCCTGGCTCAATCATACTATTGAACATTCTACCAAATACTAGATTGGTGACCAGAGGTGGTAACCACCCAGAGATTAGCTTGTTATCAAAAAATGTCGGGCAATTGAAGTTCATGAACAGAATGAGGTATCAATCCTGGTTGAATACTTTGTGTTCCGAAAAGTACAAGTCGCCTCAGCGTGGACGGGAGATAGTTGGGATAGGAGTTGGATGCCAAATCGAGAGAGATTAGTCCTTCAGGAATTATTCCGTCGTTTAGTCCTTGTTCACAATTAAGTGACAATGTGTGAAGAGAGTTGGGGATGATGCCAAATTGCAATTGGTCGCATCTAAGGTGCAATGTGCAAAGTGAGTTGGGGAGGATGTCCTTTTGCAATTGGTCGCATCTAAGATGCAATGTGCGAAGTGAAGGTGGAAGCACACCAACTGAGAACGATTGGCTGAAGTCAGTCAGTTCCAAAGTGTGCAATGATGGTGGAAACACGCCAATTTGAGGGGGCGCACCAAATGGTTGATCGCTCTGAGGGTGGCTTGCGAGGGTTGTGTGAGTTACCAACAACTTGGTCAAAGAAGCAGGTAGCCATCCAAGTTGTATAGGGAGGAAGTGTTGATCTAATATTATAACCAACTCCTCGATCTGATCTGGAAGTGGCCCAGTCAGATGATCAGTGCTGAGTCTTTTGAGAGACATTGGAAGACGACTTGGAAGTTGATATCCTTCTAGTGTGAGGTCAGTGATCGAGTCCATAAGGTAATGAGAAGGTACTGAACCCCACCAGAGAGGTTGTCGCTTTTGAAGTGCCAGACGTTTGACATTGAGAGGGAGTGCCCCAGGAACTAAAAAGATATCATCCTCAAAATGTGATAAGATGTCAACAATAGAGATATTGTCGTGGAGAACACCTGGCAGAGGTAGTTCGCCACAATCTTCAATGTAAACCTCTGTCACGGTCGTGGGAATGTCTCCAGGCTTCAAATCGAGGTGAGGGTATTCAGAGAGACTTATGCGTGTGATGTGTTCAGGTATTGAGCCTTGAATCCGAAAGCCTAGGTGTGCATGTTGGTTAGTTGATGATGATGATGAATCTAATCGATTGTTAAACACAAACATGTAAAGATATGGTGAAGATATGTACCTTTGCACAGGCCCAAGCTATTGACCCACTGGTAGACCTGCTTGGAGAACGAGTGGCAATAGAACTTATAGTCGGGTCCGGGAATGTAGAATTGCGACTCGTAGTCCTCGTACATGTTGCTTATAAACTCGAGGTACTTGTCTCGTTCTCTGAACCATCGGCTGCAGACCAGCACAAAGCTGATCCAGTCAATGTTGGACTCCACATAGGAGATGATCTCTCTGAGTATTAGATGGGGCAACACAATGTTGCTGTTTCCACCAGTTGTGTTTGAATGCCCATCCCCGTCATCATCAAGTGTTGCAATACCTGGATCTGCCATCTTCTTTCTGTATCGCTCGTTATGAGTATCGATGTTATTTGTTGTAGTTTGGTGTTCTTTGTCCCATCCTTTTGGACCAAACTAATCTGTTGAGAGATTTGAACACAACACCGATGAAGAGAAGTCTCATCTATTATAGATTTCCAACTTGCTAACAATCAAGGTAGTAATTCATTGATTGGTGGATGCTAAGAAACATCAACATCATCTCAAAGACCAACATCTTTGGATTAGATCCCAATATAAGTTCTTCCTCAGCACCAAGTCTACAACAATAGAAACACAATTATCATGACGACCATTAATAGTACTATTGGATGGATAATTTACCTTTGTTACTGGAACCCAGAATGACTGGGAATAACAGAGTTGATGTTGAACTTGAGATAAACCATTGAATAAATTTCAAAAATAAGTGACAAGTTGAACTTTTTCATTTTCAAACTCAACAGATAGAGATAGAGATAATCTATTGGGATATATATATATATAGATATATAAATAGAGAGAATAAGAAAGAATGGGAGAAAGAAAAGTTATAAGTAAATATTATCCACCGGACTTTGACCCAAGCAAGATACCAAGGGCAAAGGGTGTAAAGAAGAGTGGAACGATAAAGGTTGTTATGATGTTGCCAATGAGTATTAGATGCAATACTTGTGGAGAGTACATTGGTCGTGGAACAAAGTTCAACTCGAGAAAGGAGACACTAGACGATACATACCTTGGCATCAAGATATTCAGATTCTATCTACGTTGCAAGAGATGCGCTGCAGAGCTGGCGATAAAGACAGATCCCAAGAACTCGGACTACGTCTGTGAGTCGGGTGCAACGCGAAACTACGAGCCCTGGAAGGAGACGGAGGAGGAGCGGACAGACAGGACTCAGCGCGAGGACGAGGAGAAGAACGACGCAATGAAGGCATTGGAGAATAGAACGGTTGATTCGAAGCGAGAGATGGAGATCATGGATGCACTGGACGAGCTACGCAATCTCAATTCAAAGAATGCCGAGATTGATCATGAACAGTTGTTGGAGTACAGTCTGAAGAAGCAAGAGGAGATGGAGCAGGCGTTGGCCGAGCAGGATGAGCAGCTGATCAAAGAGACATTTGGAAACAAGTCATCATCATCGTCAACAACACTTAATGTAATCAAACGTATTGATGAGATGGATGGTCCATTGACCGATGACTTGGATAACTTTGGCAGTATCAATGGCAATGGCAATGGCAGTGGAAATAACAAGAAACCAAAGACTAGTATATTGGGAGCTGTTAAGTTAAACATTGTAAAGACACAATCAAACAACAACAATGGCAACAAGAGAAAGACAACAGATTCAGAGACAGTGGCGCAACAACAACCAACAAAGTCAACAAAGACTGAGACCAACTCAAACTCACTGGCATCATTATTCCAATATGGCTCAGACGAAGAGGATGAAGAATAGATGTTAGATACAAATGGATGATGCACTTGCACTCCACATCGATATTTAATAATAATGTTGTCGACTTCATTGCTCATGGATCTCGCTCAGTTGACGTTGGATAGAACCAACAACTTCTCACCAAGATCGGCAAGAATATCATATGCATTGGTCAACAGAGTGAATGAGGTCAAAAGTGTTGGAATGGCCTGTCTAAACTCAGAGTGATCGATAACTGTGACCCATTGAGCACTTCCTCCCTTGGTTGTTTGGCTAGTAATGAAATTGATACATAGACAATGGTTAATAAACTGCTGCGCACTGCAGTGCACGCCAACACTTAAGTGTACATACAATGGTGGAATATTGTGAGCATGAGATGTCTCTTGAGATTCTTTAGATGCGTCTGTTGAGTCTCCGGATGCGGGCGACGATGAGCGGGGCACTGACCCACTGGAGAGCTGAAGGGAGCTTGACGACGATGAGAGTGTCGGCTGCAGCTTCTGAGACTTGCGCAATGACTTTGATGGACTGTTGGTATCGGCAAGATTCTGTGCTCCGCGCTGACCGTCCAGCGGCGTCGATGTGATGTGCAGCTCATAGACGCTAAACACCAGCTCGCAGTTGGATACAGTCAGGTTTACGTTGATTTCGAATGGGAGGGGAGGCTGCAACACCGTTGGCTGGTACATTGTGTTTGGGAACACGTTGCGACTGGGCAGCAACAGCTCATCGCGTGCCATCTGCAGCCATTCACTGATGCGACCGAATGCTTCCACAAGAGAGTGCAGTTCGGGCAGACTGTTGCTGTGATGCTTGTTCATGCCCGATGGCACCCATCCAGATTGCGAGGCGGACAGTCCCTGAGACTGTTGCTGTTGCTGTTGAGCCTGTGCCTGAGCGTGCTGTTGTTGTTGTTGTTGAGAGATGGTTGATGATGAGGATGAAGATGACAGGTGATTGCCTGGATGACCATGATGATTGTTCAATTGATAGCTGTCGAGTGGAGTGTACGACTCGGCAAAGACGAGCAGACTGTTGATCTCTGTGAGGATCAAGTGGAGATAGTTGTTCGAGTTCTGTATCTGTTGTATTCTCCATGGATGTGACTTATTGATCAATGTCTTGTACACTGGCACAGTGTAGTTCTGTTTGGCAGGCTTATTGAACCTGATCATCAACTCTGGTGACTCTACTAGCCATCCATTGATATGCAATGTACCTCTTGTGCCCCTAAGATGTGTTACGATCGCGTTAGTAACAGTAAGACGATGATCGCGATAGGGTAGGTACACATACTCTGGAGTATCAATATTGATTGGTTTGTTCTCGATTGATTGATCTTGATAGATGTCTGTTGATTGATTGAATAAACATGTTAGTTGATGATCAATCAATCAATCATTCATTCATATAACATACCATCCAACTCTTCAATGTTGACTTGATTACAAGCTGCCGACATATCGATTGCTCTAGTGTCTGAACTGCCTCTTCTTGATGATGTAAGGTTAGTTGCATTTAGACCGAGAGATGATGGGATTGAAGCAGTGGCAGTCTTGGCATTGAAGAATATATTATTAATGTCCACTGTATTTGATGATGTCTGTGAAGTCGCTGTAGAGTCATCAACATTATCACTCTGTGCCTTGCTACTCTGTGTATCTGGTCTCAACAAGTTTACACATCTCTTTATGTCATGTAGTGTAGTCAGTCAGTATACCTTGTACTTCTGTTGTTGTACTATCAATCACTTAACAACATACTTCTAATATCCTCTTTACACGTTTACAGACAACAGGTACCTCTTTCTTTATCAGCCATGATGCCTCTATCTGCATCAGAGTGATCTCTGTTCTGCTGTACTCTTCTGATTCAGCACTATATACAATATCTGCCATACTTGTCTGATTCTGATCTATTTGTTGATACATATGTTATTACTATCTGATTTGGTCTTGTCTGTACTTGACTTCAAAGATACTATCAATGTGAAACTTCCCAATTCCATCAAATATCCCCTGGTCTAGATCCTTTTGTTTGAAATTCAAATTGAACTTGACCTGGGTCTGTTTGGCGCTTTATGTTCGACTACCACTTCATTCTAACAATTTATAACAACAAAGATACATGTACAACAATCAATGCCTATAAAGATAATTTGTCAGGTTGTTGTTGACTATCTACAGCAACAACGAAAGGCTACTAGACCATCAAAGAAAGGTGTCATACTGCGACGTGATGAGAAGACACAACAGATAGTATTGGAGTTGCCAAAGAGTACTCCAACCATATTCAATGTACATAATAATACTCATTCAATCAATCAGTCAATCTGACAATGATCATTGTACTCATTCATACATACTCTTTTTAACAAACAAACTAGTTAGAGGAATGTGTATCAAAGATATACACCAACTTTGTCAACGATGGCAAGTGCACAATTGAACTACTGCTGCCAGGTGGTACTTACGCCAATGTTCTGATATCGAATGCCAAGCCAGAGGAGCTGAAACGACTGGTAGACATTGTAAAGTCAATACTAGTATCGCCACAAGATCTATACGGTAGGTTAGACAATCCATGAATCATGACATGCCTGACTAATACTAATACTTTTTTGTTATTCAAATAGACATGTCATTGGATGACGAGAAAGAGCAAGAATAATGATGGTATGGAATAGGATGGCTGAGAGATAAGGGCGACAGTGAGGACTGATCGCCCCCATCACACTCTGGCCATCCATTCAATCATCAACATCACAGGATATGCGATGGAATGATGATGGATCGATTGTTTATAAATAGATAGATAGATAGATAGATAGTATGTTACATTAGAGACTCCAGTACATTGCTTGATCCAGATAGGTCTTTCAGTAGTTGTAGTTTGTCATTCTTTTGGAGATGCACTACGTTTCGTCGTCTACTTGGTAGAAGACTACTTAGTGATGATGACAAGTCCACATCATCTCCTCTGTTCCCATTAGCATCTTGGTCATTGTAGTCGTCATTATCGCTATCCACATCATCATAGTTTGGCAGGTTGTCCAAGTTAAGCTTCTCCATTGGCATGCTGGTCACCTTGATGTCATCTACGGTACATTGATCGATTGATGATGATGTTTCCTTGTTGTTGTTGTTGTCGCTTCTGTTGTTGTCGTCGTTGTTTGAGATGTCTGGAGATGTTGGAAGTGTAGTTGCTGATTGTTGTTGATTGATGTTGCCTCCACTTGGCGGCCTTAGGTATCCAGATAGTGATTGTGCCGATATCTTGTTCACCTTGACTCCCACGACCCACTCCTTGTCGTCTGGTATCCCCAAGTGTTGCTGTTGGGCATGCACATCAATGGCGGCATTTGGACTCTTCCTCGTGGCCACGAAGTTCTCCATTTGTGTAGTTGTCGCGTTGTTGTTATAATAAGTGTTGGTCTTGACCATTGGTTCGTGTACATATACATTATCATTCCTCCTAGGTGATGGTATTGGTGAGGTTGGTGACACCTTCTTCAGTCGACTGGTGTTCGCGGAAGTGTCTGGCGCCACTCCCTTGTCCTTTGGCACGCATATCCATTTTCCATTCTGATGCTCAATAGTCCATTGATTGCGTTGTTCTGATTGATTAAGTTAGTGATTGATTAAATGATTGTGATTGAGTGAGAGCCATACCTTTGAACATTGGATTGGAATCGACCAGGTTGGAGATGGTATTCTGTATCTCAAGTATCCAATGTGATCGAGTGGTGGCAGTGTCGCATATGAATAGATGACTCTTGATTGGACTGATAAGGTAGAATGATGTATCGCTTTCAGAGTCTATTATAATGGATGCAGTTGCCAATGGTATCATCTTGTCAACTTTTCCCAAATCAGTTTGAATTGGCAATGGCAATGGTGTAATTGTGATCAAATAATCATTGCAAAGGTATACCAAACGTGTCTGGATCGATCTGTCGCGCATTGATTGTTTCTGTAATCTTCCCTCCTTGATCAACTTTCGATGTGGCTCCACAAGATTCTATGAATAGTGCATGGATGTGAGTGAATGATCATGTGATCATGTGATTGAGTGAGTGGAATGGTTCCAAAGTGATTGATTGAATGGAACGATTCCAAACATACCTCGATTGGCAATTGTGGAAGATACCTGTTGTAGGTCTCGATTAGACTTTGAAGTTGCATTAGTCGTTTCCTGTTTACATCCTCTTGGATTCCATCATTGATCACTTGGACTATTGATTTGAGTAATGTGGCCGCCGCTTGACATCGCCTGTAATCCGGATGGCTGGACTCTGTCACCTTGGCCATTGCATTCAACAATAGAATATATCTTGGCACACGTTGAATTGGGGCAATCAACAATGATCCAAGATCCAGTGATCTACAACGTGCCTCCTTCTCGCGTGTCCGTAGCCATACGGCCAGTGCCGGTGAGTTCTGTTTGACCTGTTTCAGTGTCTCAGTGGCGGTGGTATAGTTCTCAGAGAACTGTTTATATGATTTGAAGAAAGGGCCCATGTCCAGGAAGATGTCGGCGATGCTGGACGATGGCTGCCATTCAAGTACACGAGCACTAAGTTGATCGAATAGCAATGTACATAGATGATGTATACTCTCGATGTGTGAGAATATGCTGTGCACCAGTGTCTCTGTCAGTCCGCTCACATTATCATTTGATCCATCCTCTTGTTTCTGTCTTGCCAACATCAACATTGGCTTCAAGAATAACTCAATAATAGTATTCAATTGATCCTTATAACATCTCTCTGTATTCCATATCTCCTTTGCAATCTCTCTTCTAGTTGTTTCACATCTCTCTTTATAAGTTTGATTGACAGGTTAGTATGATTGAATGACTTTGATTGAATAAATGATTGAATACCTGTATAAGTATATATCTTTCTTTGAATGTATGCTGATGCCAATGCACCAAGTACATCATGTTTGTTATCTCTATTCATTGTATTGTTGTAAATAATATGATTGGGATGATGACACTGTTTGATTGGCTTGCAACAAACACAACAAGCCATGCAAAAAAAGTGTCGTTTCCTTTGCAACCATTGTGTGTGGTGGGTTGCATGAAGGTTGCAATGAACAATGTAGAAAGTTATCAATCTATAGTTTCAACAAATTCATTATATGGGCCAAGAATCATATACAAATATTAGAGAATATCAAGTTGGGTCAACCTTCAATGTATTCGATTTGGAACGATATTACCTACATTTAGGAGGTGGATTTCCAAATGATAGTCCGAAGAATATCTCGATGTTGAACCTTACCTAATCCATCCAATGAAGAAACAAGATTTTGATCATAATTTGATCTCTGGAACGAAATAAATATCACATCAAAGTGATGGTGTATATATTTGGAAAATTGAAAGGAGTCAGGCCGGACGCGGCTGGGTTTAGTTGGTGGCGGATTGACCAGTGATGGGACAGGTGGTGACAGAGGGACTGCCCTTGACCATCTGGTTGAAGAGGGCGGCTGGGTCGTAGAAGGTCTCGAGACTCTCAATCTGGAACTGGGCGTTGACGTGAGCCACGGTGATTCCAAAGATCTCGACGAGCGAGTTGGTTGGCTCGGCAACAATCTGCTCGGTCTTGGACATTGGGCAGCGGAGCTTGCCAGAGAAGTTGCCCCAGTGGCGCCACTTGAAGGCGACGATGGGTGGGCCAGAGTACACCTTGAGGCACTCCCAGGCAAAGCCGCTGCACAGCGACTCGCGGAAGGTCTGGTGCGACTCCTCGAAGCTGGTGTTCTTGGCCGAGTAGTACTGGGTCTCGCCGAGCAGGGCGTTGTAGGTGCCGACGCGCAGCACATCCTCGACGGTGGACCACTCGCCACCGTTGGTCGAGAACTTGTAGACCTTGTGGTCGATCGTGCGCCAGTCGGCGGCATCAATCTTGAAGGAGGCCTCCTTCTCCCAGTTCTTGACGAGGTTCTCGACGAGATGCTCGAGCGAGTCGGTGGCGTGGACATTGGTGCGCTGCTCATCATACAGAGTGTTGGCCTTGGTGTAGACGGGCGCCTCTCCGTGGCGCCACTTGACACCCTCGTCGTTGAGGACGGCGTTGCGATCGGTCATATAGTCGGGAAGAGTCATTGTTATACAGATAATGAGGTGATAGAGATAATGAGGAGGAGGAGAGAATAAGCAAGCAGAATGAATGATTGAAAAGACGTGTCCACACACCAAATATCTCTCAAAGGATCAACTTTCAAACTTTTTCGACCGATGATCAAGCCAAAGCATTTACCCAACTGCTGAATCAGGGATACTGATGTTCAGTTTAGTGTTTCTCCACCACCTATCTAGTTATTGGGCTACCGAGGGCCTTCATAGAATCTATATGTATTTGCTTGTGTCTGGCTGTGTAGCCTCGCATTCATCGTCATCGTGCCCTACTTGATGTGTGTCACTCTTTGAACTCTAAGTTATCGTCCCAATTGATCATGATATCATGTTAGATATTAACATTTGTTTCTTTTTGATATATTTATGTCCATCATGATGGGTACTGCTCCTTTCAATCTTATTAATACATGTATTAAAAGGACAGACTTCATTGACCGATTGATCTATTGATTGTGTGAATGAAGGGAAGTAAAGGGATGTCTTCGAATGAATAATGAATGAACTTTGAGAGTGTCCACTGACAAAAAATCGAGAAGTGAAGTTGCTCATGAGTACCCACTTCCACATCCAACTCCATCATTGTCAATAAGCATACAAGTAGCTAGCATCATCCTTTATATATTGTTATATATCTAGTATCTGTGTAGTTACAGGAATTATAAAACAACAATGTCAAAGCATCGTAAGTACCTTATAACCTATAACTACTCCTTTTGATTGAATGGAATGATTGATATTGACATGTATGTCCTTTGTAGATCCCGATTTGATTATGTGCAAGAAGCAACCTGGCATTGCCATTGGTCGTCTATGCGAGAAGTGTGATGGAAAGTGCGTTGTATGCGATTCTTATGTCAAGCCCTCGACATTGGTGCGAATATGTGATGAGGTATGTACATAGCAAACCATCTTCCAATGTAAATTATGATGATGTTACTAACACAATCAATCAATCAATCACTACTACAGTGTAACTATGGTACATTCCAAGGAAGATGTGTTATATGTGGAGGTGTAGGTATATCAGATGCTTACTACTGCAAGGAATGCACGACACAGGAGAAAGATGTAAGTTATACTACATAATCAACATAATGAATCAGATTACTAACAACAAACTATAGAGAGATGGATGCCCCAAGATTGTTAACCTGGGTAGTTCAAAGACAGATCTATTCTATGAGAGAAAGAAGTTTGGTTTCAAGAAGAGATAGATAGAGAGAGTATATGTGCTGGTAATGCAACTGCCATCCTATCTATCTATCTATCTACCTATCTTAAACTCTGTACATTCATTCACTGGCATTATAACATTGACATGGCGATGGCTTCACACCCCTTGGTTCCCTCTCCCAAGGTCAGATGACAGTGACCGAACGAACGAACGAACAATCTAACAACGAATCCAAAAGCAATGTGGACCATGTGGATGTTGGAAGCGACTCACTCTCCAACAAGCTGGAGAATAAAGAAGAACAAAGACGAACAAAGACGACGTCAACGAAGACATTTATCTGTGAATGGTCACATCACAACAGTGTGTGTGGCTCTCTCGATCAATCGATCATCATTGGTTTAGTTTAGTTTAGTTTGGATAGACTGATATAGTCACTGGCTCAGCAATCGACAGCTGATGGTGTATAAAGATACGATTGGTGGTGGAGGTGTAGTTGGCGATCATATTTGGAACAATCTCGACAGTGTATCCATTTGGATAATAGATGTCCTCATTCAGATAGATCTCGGTTGGGAGTTGGCAGTTTGGATTGATCGTGTAGGTGATGGAGAACTTTCCAGACTCTGAGTCGAATCCCGTGCTCTCAGTGGTGCCGGCGACGGCTTGGGCATAGGTCCTGCTGAACAACTTGACGCGCACTGGGTCGGGCAGGCCGCTGGCGTTGTAGAAGAATGATTCATAGTCACCAGGGATAAAGTCCTTGTAACTCCAGAATATCCATCCTTGTTTGTAAGTCTCCACGGCGTTCATGATCTTGGTGGATGATTCGATGACTGATGGTGAGTTTCCAGAGGTCTCACCAAACTCTGTCAAGAATCCAGCGCATCCAAGACGATCATAGTCCAAGAAGCGGACGTCCAATGTCTCATAAATATCAAACTCTGGACCATAGTAGAAATGGTATGACATTGCGCTCAAGTTCCTAAACTGATCTCCACCTGGCACATGCTCCAGACCAGTTCCAAAGTCATCCCATGGAATTGGTTCAAAGAAGATGATATGCTATTATGGGGTGTTAGATCATGAACTTGGATTGAATGAATGATTGGGATACATACATCAGGATCGATTGATCTAATATCAGTGTTCAAACGGTCGTACAATGGTTGGAGGTACTTCCTGTCGGCAACACCTGGGATTAGGATCTCGGGATCAGTGTAGACATCTCCAGCCCATGGTTCATTGATCAATTCGTAACCAATCACATTGGTACTGGTCTTGAATGTTGTGGCAATCTGCTGCCAGTATCCAGAGTATGAGTCTTGTATTCCTTCATAGTTATCATACAATGATTGGAATGCTCCAGAGCATGCAATAGTTCCATAATAATCTGCCCAGCCCAACTTGTTACAGTCCTCTGTTTAGATAATTGTTAGTGAGTTATGATCATTCACATCAATCAATAAATCAAATGATTATTACATACCTCTTGATGGGAAGTGAGTAACATTGTCCAATGGATAGGGTGCGGCCAATGGTAGGGGGAAGGCCTCTTTGGCCTTGGGCTTGGCAGCCCATGCTGGAGCACCATCACCACAGTAGGCCTCGGAGAAGAGGTCTTGATGGCCATCGAGTAGAGCGTATATTCCATAGCCTTCCATCAAGTCTACAAGATGTCTCATGTATGACAAGTAAGTCTGATTGTACACTGATTGTGCGGGTTCGACACCAGCCCACATCACTCCTAGTCTAACAACATTCAAACCCCAGTCCTGCAAGTACTGCATGTCCTGTGGTCCAAATGATTGGTAGACATCAAACTCCAAACCAGGTGCATAAGGACTGACTACAATAGTTCATTAGTTAGTTAGCATCAATCAATCAATCAATCAAATATTTGATAAAACATACTTTTATAAACAACATTGACACCATGGAAGTATCTCTCTCTTCCATCAGTGTCCAAGTATCTCTTTGTGTTGACATCGACAACAATGTTTGGATTCATGGCATCAGCCATCATTCCAAAGCATAGGAATACTGATATTAATAAATATAATCTCATCGTATTATTATATATATATATTTTAGTATGATTGATCTACTACTACTGTTTGCAGAATGATTATAATGTTGAACGTTAGTGAGTGAGTGAATGGTACCCGATCAGTGTACATTGAATGTAGTTTGGAAGTAGGAGAGACCAACATTAAATCGAATAAATTATAGTTGTAAATATCTTGAAAGAGTCGGTACTTGCAAGAGATCCCACAAAAAGTTCATCACTTGGGGAAATTTCCACGTGCCAGAACACACTCCAACCTAATCAAGACAAACCCGCAGAAGAATCGTCTTTTGCATCACACGCGTTTTGATCTGATCATGTACATTTGACGCCTGTGAGAGGGGGTGGGGGAAGGGAGGAAGGTGAGGACTGGTCCTATTTAATGTCGACATCATAGGAGGTGATCGCCTGCCACTGCTGTTGGCTGTTGCAATAATCACAGAGGTCCGAAACCAATGACCGGAATCGATGTTCACTGCTCAATACTCGGTTGCTGTCCATTCGGATCATTGTTGTAATAACAGGGTGTTCATGTGATTGATGATATTAATTTGTTAATATCTGGCACTGTGCACGCTTCGTCTCTCGCATTCCATATGAGCCGGTATCCAACTTACCTTAATAGAATTGATGATAGTCTTTCTTTGTCCTTGGGCGTCAGGTCATCTGGAAGCCACTTGGCCTCTTTAACACTATCGCGAACAATCTTGTTGAATCCTTCACCAGAGTGTGCTTTGACTTGTCAACGGAAGGGGGAGAAGGAGTTAGTTGTGGATAGTTCAGTCGTTCCAATCAGGGCCATACATACACCATGCATAGAGTGTCTTTGCAAAGTGCTCTGTGAGCAGCTTGGTGGAGTCTTTGGAGATGGCAGTGAACATGGAGGAGAGGACGTGAGAGCTGTAGTTGGTAACAAGGGACTCGTGTGGGAATCGCACAAACAACTGCTCGATGAACTCCAGTACACTGATGACTGACTCGCGCTCAATATTGAGCATGGCGACCACTGCCAACTCCACGATCTTCAACACATTGGGCAGTGCATAGAACATGGCGTGGCACTTCATCAATATCTTTGTCATCACTCTGTAGAACCTTGTCGTCACTGGTATGCTGCCACTGTTGTCTGATGATTATGATTATGTTGTGGTGCGTTAGGTACATTGAATGAGTGATTGAATTATACAATCACTTACTATTGGCAATGAGTGGCAATGAGTGATTGACCAGGTTGTTGATTGGTTCCGAGAGTAGTGGAACGCAGGAGCAGCTATAATGAGTGAGCAGGGCCTCCAGTGAATCGTAGGCAGAGTTGGTGAGAATGTGAAAGGTTGCAATGTCCACCAAAAAGTAGTTGACAATCTTCTCCAAGTTGATATACTGTTGTTGTTGTTGTGGTTGTTCTTGTTGTTGTTGTTGCTGTTGTTGTTGTGGTTGCTGTTTCTTTTGATGCTCACTCATTGTGAGTAGGACACTGCAGAGTACGCGCCAAACTGACTCCAATATGTCCAAGTCCCTGTATTTGATTGACAGATCATGAGCAGAATCGCACAGAGGTAGAATATTGTTTGTAAAGTCTTTGTATATCGTGAAGTATTGCGCTGGTATCCTGTATATTATTGATTGTTGTTTCGGGTTAGCATCAATCACACTTCAATCATCAGAATACACATACTTCAATCCAGACTCCAGAACAGATAATCGATCGATGATCATATGTTTCTTGTCGGCACTGAGATGCAGTGATGGTCGGGGATCTTGGGCAAGAGCAGTCTTTAAATTTACAATAGTTGGCGATAGTAGTCGTTGGAAAATGTTGTTGGACTGTTTGATTGATTGGTTGATTGATGAGTTAGTCAGATGTTGAATGTTGGACATGCTATTTGAGAGATGTACATACATGTGTCTCATGCTTGGCAAAGGAAGAGAGGAAGAGGATGGATTCAATGAGTGACTTTTGGTCGCCAGGCTGCATGCAGGTAGAGTGTTAAGTTGTGTGTCGTTGACGTTGATGTTATAGTTGCGGCCAACATACCTTTACTGTCTTTGCCGCCATCATTGACTCCCAGAGGTTCAAACAGTTGTCTATGCTGTCATACAGTCGGTCTCCGTGTCTTTGGCAAAAGACATGTAGTGTCCTCACTGTGTTGCGTTAGGCATGATAGAGTGAGTAATTGGATTGATTGATTGAGTGATCATGTCATGTGACTACAACACAACTTACATGCCAATGAACAGGTCTCTGTATGCTGGACAAGTGATGTTATGTAATGGTAGCATTGATGAAGTAACTCGCTATTGGTCGTAATGAATTGGCTGTAGTCTTCCAGCATCATCAACACTGTGTTGGAGAGTATGTAATGTGGTCGAGTGGTCAACGTGCGTATTATAATGCTGCCCATCATCTTGCCAGTGCTATCATTACTCTGGCGCAATTGAGATGCTTCCAGATGAGTCGATCGGAATATATGTATGACCTATGAGTGTGAATGATCAGTGATTGTGTCGGTCGGTCGGTCGTGTCGCAGGAGGTGTACGTACAACTTCAAACGACTGCCAAGTCTTGCATTCGTTATGGACTAGATTATGAATGTACTGTACAAAGGCTTCCTCTCCAATGATCTCGAGACAGGCGTTGACGACATCGCTAGCATCGTTGCGATAGCTCAATATCTCGTCGACAATGTTGTCATCGGGCCTGTCCACCTTGGCGGGGAATGAGGCATGCTGCATCAAAGACTGGAGCAGCTTGGCGTAGATACGTTGGAAGCGGACGAGCACATCTTCGCTCGCCAACTCTGTGATGTGTCCTGTCATGTAGACCCATGAGTCGAACGTGAACTCAGACATCTCGCGATCACTGTGCGCGCATATATCCAACAAGTATCGCATCAACTGTCTATTATCCTGCTTGGTGACGTCCATTATAAGAGGTGCATAGCACTCTACGATCTGTGACACAATCTCTGCGAATGCGCTGAATATAAATGATAGTTGTGCTGTGTTTGAATGTGATTGATTGATTGGTTAGGCGATGGGCAGGGCAGGTGACCAATATCGACCAGATACTTTACGAATGATTGAACTTTGATTGAAGAGTTGTTTGAGTGATACCAGCTTGCGAATGATGGGAATGATCAGTCGATCATAGTTGATCTCGTCGAAGCTTCTCTCGCCTTGAACGACAGGTGCACGGTTGGAGAGTGGCGACACATAGGTGTGGAAGTTGATCAGGTCGCACATGGTACTGAGTGATGGGATCAATGCATTGGAATGTGTATCCAYYATTAGTTTGAATATAGTCGTGTGGAAGTTGGCCTTTAACAATGTGCTGTGTGGAGTGAAGAGGATCATGTTAGGGATGGATGATGAGTGGAGTGATCGTTGTGATCCATACTTTGAATTTGTATACATGACCCATGATCTGAAGCATTGGATGATGAGGGCCTTGTTCTGGAAGGTTGGCGTAGAGTTGTTCATGAGAGCGCTGGTGATGGCCATGATCACACTCTCTGAGCTGTGCAAGAGGTATTCCTTGAGTGCATTCCTCCTGTTTTGCTTCAGCTTGACCAACACGTACTCTGGCGGCAGCATGGTCAGCACGTCGATAGAGCCACGTATCATGCGGTCATTGTTTGTGGACATCAACAGCAGAAAGTCGCCAACCGGGTCCTCCCAGAGACGCGGCACACTGTGTACGATGACGGCGGCCAGCACAGACGCCAGCTTGGCCAAGAAGACTGGTGCCACCTGTGCATCGTTCACCAGCAACAGGAAGCGGGTGAACACTGCCGACTTGATGCTGAAGCGAAGCTCGTCCGTCCATTGCGACGTCTCCCATCGATGGTGAATGGTCGAGTGCAGTGTCTGAAGGCCGTAGAACTGCGAAAAGAACGGTCGCTCGGGCTTGATCAACTCGAGACAGAATGGTATTATATTGGGATTGTGCTGCAGGTCCATCAGCCATCGGTTGGCTTCATTCTGCACGTGTGCGGCCGTATCATTATTGCCGCCCGTTGGAGGATTGAACAATGTTTGTAACACCTGTTCAATCAAGTTTAGATTAAGTAAAAGTTGTTGATTCTGTTGTTGTTGTTGTTGTTGCTGCTGCTGCTGTTGATTGTTATCAAGTAGTCCACCTGATGTATTGATGCTGTTGTGTACTGATCGATGATCGGATGATGAAGATGAAGAAGAGGATGATGAAGAGGAAGATGAAGCGGTGGCATTGGCATTGGTAACAAGCCCCGCTACAGTAGTAGTATTATCTGGTGGTGGCAACATTGTGATGATGTTCATGATCATTGAAGAAGTACCTTGTCCATAATGTGTAAAAGGAAGCAAGGAATGATGATGGGTGGATCGATCTATAATGGAATGACTTGAAGAACTGATGATGATCGTAACGAAGCCTCTTCTTTCTTATTCTATTGCAATCTTTTCCCTTGTCTCCTGTCCTAATCTGTTATTATGGTAACTAGCTAGTTACTGTTTAACCTCTTTGAAACTATTAATCAAAGCTTTGGAGATTGTCTTGTTCTTGTTCTTGATGTTGTTGTGTTGATGTTTTGTTTTGTTTTGTTTTGTCATTCACACACACAAACAACAAACACATAATTTGACGATAGACTACACCAAACCTGGTTCATTCAGCTCTTCCCAAAGTTGTTGTTTCCTCCTTCAGCAAAAGATGTGCACGAGCATGTTGTGGAGGGGTGTAGATAGGTCCTCCTTTCCATTTCAATTTTGTTAACAACAACAAGACACCATCAGGAGAAAGAAAGACCTTAACAACCAATGAATGGGTGGACATAGGGGGCTGGCTCTTTGTAGCAATGAAATGAGCGACATACAAACGACATTACCCAGGTGAGTAGGTGAGTCATTATCAAAATTACTAAAGCAGTGAAGATCATCATCAATGTTATTTAACTTAATTAAGTTACTCTGCTACTGAAGTCAAAGATTGTCGTATTATTATTGTCTGTTGTGTTGGGGTTCCCATCGGTTAAAGGTTGTTTATTCCGTAAAGTTCAATAGGGTTTGTTGGTGGAGGTATGCGATATATTGAGAGATAGAGAGAGTGGAGTTATAATACATGCTCTGTGGATGGATTGTTGAGTTGATGTCTGATTGATGACCGACTGCAGTAGGAGATAGGGTTGTTGATGTAGATGTATTTTGTTGCGTATTGACACCTACATGCTTCAACCAATCATTCATTCAATCAATCTATCAATCAAACAAACAAACAACCAACCAAGTAGAGCTCTATTTACTTGGCGTATTTCTTTGTCCACTCCTTGGCTTGTTTGTTGAATGCATTGCGGTCGGTCTTGAATTGCTGAGCGATATCTACCTCCAGAGGGTTATCTGGGTTTGGTTCAATCAAAAGAGTTCTAATTGTCAAGAGAACTAATCATAAGATGAATGTGTTTGTTTGTTGATGTTAGTGACATTGACTGCATTGTTAGGAGAGCTCAAAGTGAACACAACATACCATCTTGGATCTTCAACTGTGGCGACCAGCTCTGTGAAAGCAGTTCAGAGCAAACTGTACCGTCAGACTTGATATTTGGATGGTATATCTTTGTAGTGAATTTCAAGGTTGGTGGCTTGAATGGGTATTCGTGAGGTATATCCAGCTCGATCTCAAATGTACCCTTCTCAAAAGGTGATCCCTCCTGTTTACACACAATACAAGTTAGTTAACAATCCAATCTCACTCACTGTCTGGATGTGTAGATGATGATTATACGTACTGGTCCCAAGACAGTTGCCTTCCACTTGTGAAGGTTGTCACCGACTACAGCGGCTGAACACCATGTTGGTGGTGCCTTGATTATATCAGTGATCTCCTTTTGCAAACGCTTTGCAGATGTTGATGCCATTGTATCTCTATATATTGGTTATGAATGTATGTATGTATATATAAATATATAAATATATATATTGTGTGTGTGTGTGATTATTATCTGTATAATTGAGTGAATGAATTGTGAATGTAGGGTAGTGGTTAAACTCATCAAACACCTCCTCCCCTAATTCAATGACACTCATACATACACCAAAAACAAACCAATTTGAGATGATTAATGGAAAAAATTATGAATAAATGATTTCAAGAACAAAAACCCTCAAACCAACTTCATTCTCATTGTTGTCGTGCTGACCATGACGATGATGATCATACAGATATATACGTTGAACCAACAACGTATGTTCCGGAATAAGATCAGTGCCACACACACAACTCTAGAGTCTTTGGTTAAAGACTTGTCTATTTTATTCTTATGCATAACAATATAGAAAAAGAGAAGAATAAGTAAGAATGTACAAGAATGAACGACATTTTGAATTGACAGAACATTGAGAACTCATACATTACACTTCACGCCATTAAATTAACAAACATTTATTATCTACATCCATAATTATATTTCTGAACTACACCTTTCATCAGTTGTCAACCACTCACTCCATTCATTCATGAATACTTAATCCTGGATGCTTGATCGTGATCACCACACTTGTGGCATGTATGACAGTGGAGGACCAATCACATGTTCGTACAATCACACTCAAATATACGTGTGACACTATTTATTGTCAACACATGTCAACAACACGTCAGTCACTACTACAATTCCCTCCAATTAGTAGTTGGAGGGGTGCGATTTTGATTGAATTGATGATGTGACTGACAGACGGTTCACACAGTACTTCTGGCTATTCCAGAATGACTTGTAATTCATATTCTAACTGCAGACAATCAATCAATCAATCAACACTTCATCCCATCATTGATGTTAAATAGATAATCTAATCATGAAGTTGTGTTGGTTTGAATGGATGGATGGATGGATGGATGGATGATTGGTATTATTACATTGATGATGATGATGTTGATGATGTTGAACTACTACTTCTAATACAACCACATCTTTGAATATATAATTATATTCGCTCTTAATAAGGATTGCGATGTTTAATCATATTTCCACCCATTCCTGGATTTAAGTTGTTATCTTTATCCTTTCCGGGTAGTTATATTCATTCAATACTACCAATACACTGCGTTGGCATTGTTGATATCTGCTGAAAATAGGTATAAATAGTTGACATGTCAGGTCCTAATCAATCATCAAATCAAACAAATAATAATCTACTTCTAACTTACTTTAAAGTTTAATACAATCAATTCTAAAATGACTCTCCTTAGTATGTACAACAACAATTGCTATTACTTGATTGTTTCCAGGATGACTGGAGTTTGATCAAAATTCTAACTAACAAAATTACCAAATATTCAAACAGAGGCCATCTCCTCAATGAACTTCTCCAACAACACCCGCTCAATGACTACTGTCGGATCCACCTCGACAGCCTCCATCATGCAGGGCAGCAACTCCACTGCTGGTCTGCTTGACCTTGATGCTAATGTCGTTGCCCATCTCAACCTTTTGGGAATCTGTCTCGATGCCAATGTGAATGCTAATGTCCACGCCTAAACATTATTGGACATGCTATCTGCCAAGTTATGTTGATGTTTATATGTATTGCAAGACAGTCAGTCATTCAGTGAGTCCATCAACATTTGTATTCTTCCTAGATTTAATATAACTTTATATATGTACATTCAATCATATATATCACTTTGAATAAAAGTAATATCACCTTTGTATCATTCAAATAATAATAATTGTCTTTATATTTATTTATTTAAATTAATCTTTGGAGGATATATTTTTGAGTTTCATCTCGTGTACACGGAATTGGACAAACCTGGATCGTACCAGGAAGATCATACCCACTGTGAGAAGGGCTGCGCCGACCACTGAACATACGACAATGACTGGCACCTTCCAACTAATACCTTTGCTACCACCTTGTCCACAAGTTCCATCATTGCCACTATCCAAAGAAACGATCACTCCAAAGTTGGGATCCAATTTAACTGATTTTCCAAATGCAGAAATGACATTGGCAGTGAGAGCGACAAACACTCCAGGAGTGCTGGGTGCAGACTCGTTGTAAAGTTGATCACTCAATGGTAACTTGATGAAACTGCTCTTGACTATACGCTCGTCCACTATCATCCTGCTCGCGAATCTGCCCTCCATCACCACTCCCTCGCCAGTGTCCATTGTCATATAGGGATATGATCCGCCATTGGCCACACCAAAGCTCTTGTCGAATGACATCTTGTCGCATGGGTCGAGTACCTGAGTCTGATAGACAACCTGAAGGTAGTTGAGTGATGATCCAAAAGCCCAGTTGGAGATGCCAATTGTATACTTGATTGAGTTGTCGTAGATCTGGATGGACTCGCCTGCAAACTCAGTCTTTGATGCCTTGGCGTAGTAGACGATTTGGAGATCGAGCACCACAGTGCTGTTCTTGAAGCGTCCAGAGTATGTGTAGGTTGGTGACTCGATGCTGGCTGTGCGATTGGTCCATTCAATGTCTGACAGTCGTAGCAACTTGATCTCTTCTCCAATGTTGGACACCTCGCGAAGGTACTTGATTGAGAGGGTGACATTCGTTCCGACTCCACTAAGGTTGAACACTGTGTTGCCATCATTGTCGACTTGTGGTGGTGGGATATTGTTCGTTTGCTTGGCCTCAGAACAGTCTTGACGACCAAATCCTTCATTACAAGTGCACTCGCCAGTCTGATTGTTGCACACACCATTGCCATTGCAATTGCCCGGACATGGGAAGTATTGAATGTAGAAGAAGACCTGATTGGATGATGTAACTCCATCGATTGTGATGTTTACATAGAGTGACTCTCCCTTGTCTGCTGGGGTGGCATCACCGGCAAAGTCACAGACCAACGCAGTTGAGTTGATCCTTGTCACATTCAGACATTTGGCATCACCGATCGTTCCAGTAACCTTGGGATTGGGGGCGGCGCCAAATCCATCACCATAAATAGTGATCAATCCACGTTGATTGTGATAAACAGTTGGTGTGTTGGTAGACAATATCTGGAACTTATCCTTCTCACATGTCTTGAGATCCTTGACATTGAGTGTGTAGCCTGGGTAACAACTGCAGGTGGGTGCATCAATTGTGTTCGCACATATTTGATTACATCCACCATTGTTTGTTTTGCAGTAGTCTTGGCCTACACAGGATTGTTTGTCTGGTGCCAGCACCAGGGGTGGAGTACATGAACATGTCCTAACACCATTGGTACTTGAGCAGTTTCCAGAACATCCTCCATTGTTCTTGGCACACATATTGATGAAACAAGTCCTTCCATCAGTTCCAAGATTATCTCCAGCTTTGCAACCGCAAACAGCCTGACTATTTGAATTCACCGAGCAAGTATCCGAGCAATTCTTATTATTACAAGGGTTTACACATTGAACTACCTATAGTATTTGATTAATTGATTGAGTGGACATGTGTTAGTTGGGTTGTCAAATGAGTTTGAACAAACTCAACTATAACAATTACAACTTACATTTGGATCTTGGATTGAGTTGGGTGGCATACAATTACAACATATAGGTTGTGCGAGATATACTTTACTAGTCCTGTATCTCGAACCTGGACATTGGTTAAAGTTAATGAGTCCAGGTTGTACCATATTGGTACATCCACTGCATTGATACAAGTTGTTATTAGAGTTGCATTGTGATGTATCAACTCTATAATTGTCATCATCATCCAATAACCTTCTACCTGATTCTACTCCATGTCCTTCTCCTCCTACTATATTATCTGAGAATCTCCTATCATCTCTATCATGTCCACCTCTTGTATCCTTTGCAATTTTATACATATACTCACAAAGACAAGCGGCATCATAAGCATCCACCTTGTCCATACTAATTGAGAGTATAACAATTGTTATGCAGACCATCAATGTCTTTAAAATATTATTATTATTCTTCATTTTATATATATTATGATAATAATATTATTATTTGTATAAATAAATATTTATATCTAGAATTAGAAATGGTTGTTTGATCAGGGTATGGCCTTTCCTTAAACTGCATGAATGAGGCCAGGTCGTGGTAGGACAGGTGTAGATGTGATTGCGAGACATGATGAAATTTAGAGACCCAACAGCAACATCAACCCCCATCATCATCAACAACTTCCTCAACAAGAATCTAGACATCAACAACAATCAACAATACTATGTTTAGAGAATGTTTGATGATGCACGCCAACACCATTGTAAACATCAATGGAGTATGCTTGCTGTTTGGTTACATTACTTGACGGATTCCATGCTGAACACGGTGAGTCGGGATACGTAATCATGGGGGTCAATCACTCGTTTCGCCCATCTAAACGACCCCCATCATTTTGACACATGTTTTTACTGAAAGGCCCTGGTCTGGTCGCTGTTTTGTTGCTGTTGTTGGCGATTGTGTTGTGTTTGGTCAGCTGACAGAGGTCGAGTATCTAGAAACACGATCGCGTGTTATGTTAGTACACATTTGCAAGTGTTATTATTATTATCTTTGCTCTTTCAAAAGAATAACATTGTTTAAGCACAATGTGGTTGTTGCCTAGGCTGATTGGAGGTGAGGATGGACACAATTGTTTGATCAGTTTGTGTGTGTTGCAAAGACTGATTGAATGATCATTCAGTCTAAAACAGTGATTTATTGTATTTACAAACTTGCAGCGATAGGAATGAATGGTTGGTTCATTGTTTACTGGCCCGACCAGTGTCAAGTGTGTCCTGGGAGTAGGGGCCAACTCCCGAAGAGCCACAAACAACCAATCAATCAATCACACACTCACACATAATAATGATCACCCGAGGGAGATAACAGATACCATCATTATTCGATATTCTTCATTCTAATTTGGCTCATCTTCAACATGACAAACTTGGACCTTGCAATGAATGCGATGGAAACAGCTACCAAGGCAGCTCCGACGACAGAACATACAACGATCACTGGTATTTTCCAGCCGATCTTGTTGTCCGACTCGCTACACTGGTCGCGAACACCATTGATTGCAACCATCACACCAAAGTTTGGATCGACCTTGGCGCGACGACTGAATGCCGGTAGCACATTGGCCGTCAACACGTTGAATGTAGTCGACAACGAGTCGTTGGGGAGCAGCTGGTAGAGGTTGTCTGTGGTCGGCAGGTGCACAAAGAGACTCTTGACGATCCTCTCGTCGATCAACATCCTGCTGGCGAAACGACCTTGCATCACTGCGCCAGTGCCATCGGCAACGTCGAGGAATGGGTATGGCGACGAGCTGTTGGAGATGCCCACATTCTTGTCGACGGTCATGTCAGCGCAGGGGTTGGATGACTTGGTGCTGTACACGATATGGAGCGTGTTGAGCGTGCTGTTGAAGCGCCAGTTCTGAATGCTTATCGTGTACTTGATCGAGTTGTCCAGGATCTGAATGGTCTCGCCGGCAAAGTCGACCTTTGTTGCATCCTTGAAGTAGTCGATCTGCACCTCAAATGTGGCCGTGTCGTTGGGGAACACGCCTCGGTAGTGATAGGTGTTGGAGTCGGGAGTGACATTGCGTGCGGTCCAAATGATTTCGGACATCTTTAGCAACTTGACCTGGCGGTCAAGATTGTCGAGCTCACGAAGGAACATGATGGAGAGTGTGAAGTTGCTTCCCTTGCCCTCGGATATTGGGAACAAAGTACCGCCTGACTCGTCGATGGTGGGTGGTGGCAGGTTGTTGGTCTGCTTGTTGAACGAACAGTCGGTTCGACCATAGTCTGGCTCACAAGTGCACTCGCCAGTCTTGTTGTTACATGTGCCATGTCCACTACATCCATTCAAACATTGAACGTATTGAGTGTAGAAGAACAACTGATTGGATGCCTTGGCGCCATCGATTGTTACATTAACAGACAATGAGTTGCTGTCGACTGATGGTGTGGCATCACCAGCAAATTGACAAACAATATGTGTTGAGTTGATGACCTTGACGCGCTTGCATAGTGCATCACCAATTGATGCCGATACATTTGAGTTTGGCAACACATTGAAGCCAGCGCCAATGATTGTTATGTTGCCAGCTTCATTAAAGTATATGTCAGGGTGAGTGATGGCTGTGATGTTGATTGGATCATGGATACATGATTTGTTGTTGGCGGCCAATGAGTAGTACTGGGCACATGTGCACTTGGCCTTTCCATCAATACTCTCGCAACTTTGTTGACATCCACCATTGGCAGTGGAACAAACATTCTGGAAGCATGACTTATAATCAGTTCCAAGTATCAAAGGTGGGGCACAAGAACATACTGCCGTACCGCCAGAGTTCTGGCAAGTACCAGCGCAGTTGGCAGTCTGACATGGATCTACAACTGGGAGTACACAATCCGCTTGCTACAATATTGGGTCAATGAATGATTTATCAATTTTAATAAATGATCTAAGTACACATACATTGTTCATGATGTAGCCTTTGGCACATTGACAACAGACACTGCCTAGGATGTGGACGTCTTCGTCTTCGTCGTAGGGCAAGTTGGGACAATCGCCAACGTATAGTTTGTTGTAGCCATCGTTGGAGGTGAAGGCATAGTTTGGATCACATTGATTGTGAGGTGCTGTGCAGTTGTATTGTTTACTCGTGTCGCAACTATCCGTCTCGATATAGTCCAGTCTGTTTACCGTGAACATTCTCAGACATAGACATTGGGGAGGTGGGAGACCAGCTGAAACTGGTGTTGTCGTCGTAGCCAGCAGGCACAACAACAACAACAACATGGACAACAAATATATATTATTATTATTATTATTCATTTTAAATATTAAGGTAAGTAGGGATACAAGGTTATTATTACATCAGGATTGAAATAGTACAATATGTGGATAATGAGCACTTTGAGGTGGAAGAGGTTGATGAAATCATTGTTGAAGACCCGACCTTTGGAAAGGATGGAAGGTAGGATAGGATAGGACTTACCATTGACTTGTTGGGTGATGATGTCCTTCCAGGACCTGGGGGACCTGATGTGACTGTGATGTAGTGAATGGGCATTCCGATTTACATGTGGCATGGAGTTGATGGGTCGATTTTTGAGGTTTGGTTATGTAGGATCACGTAAAATTTGCAATTGTTGACGCGAGGTAAACGCTTTGACCGCGACATTGCTTCAGCACCAAGTGGTGCATTGTGCTCCTTTGACGATGTTTATCTAATATTTAAGATGTCGTTATATTGATGTGGAGGATAAATTTAAACATAGTCTTTGTCTGTTTATCTGTTATTGCCCAATAATACAATTGAAGGTCATTCCATCTTGTGAACTTTCTTATGAACAATTACGTTCATCACTAAATGTAACAACATCAATCTATTCCAATTCGGGTTTATTCTCGGTGTTTAGTAGGCAGTAGTAGGGGATTGATCCGACCCTCTAGGGTCTTTATCATTCATTCAATCATTCATTCCCAACATATCAGGTGAACAACTTCTAGAACCTACCTACTGCGTTGATTCCAATCCTACCCTTTCAGACACCAGCGCGACCATTCTAATGAACATTTCAAAAGAGAAAGAGTAGGAATAGTCTTTAGCATTTGTCACTTGTGTGTGAGTCATGAATGTTGAACCATCCTAAATGTCCGATGAATGAACTCATAATCAAAGAGCAATCCAATACTAGAAAGGAAGAAAGGGAGTTATAAGTTGTATTATGTATTTGTTTACTTCATTGGAATGAGGGCAAGGTTGAAAGAAGTGAAGGGGTACCCCCCTTTGCTTTTGTCTTGGAATCTAAACAGAATTTTGTGGGAAGATAAACGACCGATGCCATTCAGTCATCAATCATTATTCTCATTCGTCAACTATTGTAATATATAGATATACAATACGAACTTACATTACATTGTTACTATTTATTTGTTGCTTATACTAAATGGATACGACAACAACAGCTGAAATGACAGATGATCATTTGAATGGAGTCAACATTAAATCAAACGGTATTGTAATGGACTATTATGATAAGATGATTATGGCACCAATGGTACGTGTTGGAACACTACCAATGAGATTACTGGCACGTCAATACGGTTGTGATATAGCATACAGTGAAGAGTTGGTTGATCTAAAGCTAGCTCATACCAAACGTATAGTCAATGGTATGCTGTATTGTGTTGTGCTCATTGTTTGATTTCACCAACTTACACATCATTGTAGATAAACTTGGAACCGTGGACTTTGTATCAAAGGACAACACAATCACATACAGGACATGTGCTGCAGACACTCACAACGTGCTACAGCTTGGTACTGCCTCAGCCGTCACTGCCTTGGCCGCTGCTCAAGTAGTGTAGGTGTAATCAATCAATCAATCAAGCTATTCTCGAGCATGTAACTAACACTTGTCTCGCGAACACAGAGTGAATGATGTCTGTGCTATCGATATCAACATGGGTTGCCCCAAGTTCTTCTCAATCCAAGGTGGCATGGGTGCAGCATTGCTCTCAAAGCCAGACACAATCAAAGATGTAAGAGGGATTGATTGAGCAGGGTAACACTCCCACCAGAGCTGCGCTGACTAACCATCAATCGTCATCATGTTTAACATCAATAGATCCTCACAACACTCATTCGTAATCTACCATTGCCAGTCACATGCAAGATCAGACTGTTGGCCGATGACAATGCTACAATCGATTTGATGAAGATGATTGAATCGACTGGTGTCAAGGCGATCGCAGTACACATGAGAACAATCCCTGAGCGACCACGCGATCCATCACATCCAGATCGTCTGCGCAACATCATGGACAATGCAAACTTCACAGTGCCCATCATTGCCAATGGCGACATGTACTCTTATGACGATTGCAAGGCCATCAAGGAGAAGACACGTGCCAACTCTGTCATGGTGGCCAGAGGCGCCATCAAGAATATCTCAATGTTCAGACCTGGGCCTGAGGCACCAATGGAAGACGTCGTCAAGGATTACCTCAGATACGCACTAAAGACAGACAATGTATTCGTCAACACCAAGTACGTCGTCACGCAGATCGTACAGGGCAATGAGGTACAAAAGACAATCGAAGGCAAAGGAACAATTGGTGCAAAGAACTATGATACACTCTGGTATGTTGGATAATGTCAACGCCTTAGTCTCAACACGGACGGCACTTGCTAACAATCAATCAACTTTGTAGTAAACTATGGGGACTGAAAGAAGAGTACAAGCACTTCTTGTCAGTTAGCAATCAGACTACAGTTGGCGACAAACCAAATAAGACACCAGCAGCGACAACAACAACAAAGAATACATCCGCGACTAATAATACAACAACTACCACTACCACAGCGACTACTACCACGACGACAACTCCAACCAAACGACCACTGGAAGAGGACAACAATATTGGTGGAGATATAACAGAGAACGATAACAACAACAACAACAACAATACTACAAGCGCAATGGATGAAGAAGAACCTTGTTTGAAGAAATATAGAACAGAGGAAGATGGACAGTGCGCCAAGGCCTAGCCTAGCCACCTCCATTGATTAATATCTTTATCAACATTAAGTTTATTCATCCTCAACAACCAAGGCATCATCACAGCGACATTGACTAATTGAATGAATGAAGGGGTTGAGACTATTGCCATCTCAGAGTGATCGATCTATCCAATTGAGGTCATCCTATTCCTCTTGCTCTTAGAGGATGACAAACTTGGATGAGGTGGCTGTTACAGACTCTCCATGGACGATTCTCCTGATGGCCTCTGAGAACATTGGCGCCACATTGATTACCTTGATCTTTGCGCTTTGTTCCAGCTTATGCTTCACTGGAATGGAGTTTGTGATGACCAATTCCTCCAACTCTGAGTTGTTCAATGTTTCAATCGAGTTGCCACTGAGCTCGCCATGTGAAACCAACGCATATACCTTTGTTGCTCCATGCCTCTTCAACACTGAAGCTGCCAAAGCCAATGTCTCTGTTGATTGATTGAATGAAGGAGTGAGTGGATTGATCAATGAACGAATGAATCAATCTGAACATACCACATGTATCTGCAACACTTCCAATGATTACTGCCACTCTATCTACTACATCTCCAACGAGTAGCATGTCATTGTCGCTCTCTTCTTTGGCCTGTCGATCGAGGATTACGAGGTCACAGTTCAACTTGTCAGAGACGAGCTTGGCACGCTTGACACCATCGACAGAGGGCGACACTACGACACGATCGCCCTTGATGTTCTTCTCGATATACTTGACTATCAATGGCTCAGCATACAGGTTGTCCACGGGTATGTTGAAGAATCCCTGTATCTGACTGGCCTCCAAATCCATTGAGATCACACGATTGACACCGGCCACCTCGAGCATGTTGGCAACTAGCTTGCCTGTGATTGGCTCTCGTGACATCTCCTTGCGGTTATGCTTGCCATATCCATAGTATGGGATGACGGCGGTGATTGACTTGGCGGACGATCGACGCACCGCGTCAATGAGCACCAACAACTCCATTATATTATCGTTGACGTTGGGAGAGCATGTAGGCTGTACGATATAGACATCTCGCGATCGAATTGACTCCTGTATAAGCACTCCCGTCTCTCCATTTGAGAACTTGTTGCAAGTGCACTTTCCAAGCTCAACATGCAGATGCTTGCAGATGAGCTCGGAAAACTCTGGATGGGCAGTGCCCGACAAGACCTTTATCGAGTCAATCATATGTTTTAAATATATATATATTTAGTTATTTGTTATAAATGTTGAATTGTTAAATTAAACCACAATGAAGAGTGAGGTTCTGAATTATATTTGGGGTGTTTGTTTGAAGAAGTTCAATGTTCAAGGTTGGTCAATTTCAAGAAGGACAAGTTATGTTTGACTGACTCCTATCTACTTGGATGATTATGTCAATCAATCAATTGGTGGTGATGTCATTGTCAATTTTTGAGTCTAAGATAGTCTTTATACACACAACATTATTCAAATAAGATATGATTGATTAGATTTTAACAATGGCATTTTGCAAAGAATAGTAATAATTTCCCGGTCTAGACTATTATTAGATGTAACACAACAACAACAACCTTAAGGTAGTTAACTACTTCAACAACTTGATTAATGAAAGCCCCAATCATACTTACACATACGATTGACTTCATCTCTCGGTCACCTGATCGAACTTTTACCCCTCGACCCCATCTCAATCATATTATTTGAATTCAAGTTGATCAAAACACTTTATTATTATTATTGTTTATTGGATTGACTTGTATTGTGTATGTGAGTGTGTGTATACCTTTGTTTGTGTGTTTGATTGATTGATAGTGTCATTCACTGTACTACTTTTAACATTCGTTTAAACAAATAGATAGACAGACAGAGATATACCCATTGTAGGTGAGTTGATGTTTGATTGTTGATTGATTTGATTGATTGAACTTGAAAGACTGACACTACTAGATTGAATGTACATTTCTAGAAAGTAGTAGTTTGAGGAGCAGCAGATACATACATACATATTCATATATATATATACATACATATACAAAGGAGAAGAGGAGTGAAAGAGAGAGAGAAAGAGAGGAATGGCAGATACAGAGACATTCTCTGCAATGCAGTTTTGGAAGACGGTCGAGAAGAAGAATGCTGCGATCGTTAGCAAAAGTGCACCAGTGGCAAAGAAGTTTACAATGCTCAAACCTCCTCCTGACCCTGAGGACGAACAGAAGGGCCAGGTCGAATGGGATGAGCAGAATGTCACCGATGCCTTTGACTTTTGGAAGAAGAAGGCCATCGAGATCAAAGACGACTCTGAATCAAAGTCCAACTACAGAAAGTCCGTCATTAATGTCCGCACAAGTGTCACGCTCGAGGCGTCAATGCCGCGTCATCCATCCACCACTTCAACAACAACCACCACATCAACATCCACATCCACCTCGCCATCAACATCCACTCAATCATTATCGGATGCTCTGGCGCCACAGACAGCCACGGGCACAGTGGCCGAGACAAGATCCGATGATCAATCACAAAAGGATGGCCATGCGCCATCTGTTGTCGATGATCAGCTACAGCAACTAAAGAATGCCGTCCAGACTGTGAAGTTGGACGACGATCAGATGATGCAACCAGTGCTACTTGATCAGGCTGCCGATGTCTCGTCATCGGGCTCAGTCGAGGACTCGTCGTCCAGTGATCTGGACAGCGCAGAGGAGATCTCGGACGATGAGTACAGCGAGGACATGATAAAGAATGTCTCGGAGCTTGAAGGACGCTTCGACCTGTCCGATCAAACACCCACCATTCAGACCACAGCGGCCGTCCCGCCAGCAGCCCACGCAGACCTGCACCACCCAACTCAACACACGCTTCCCTCCGACTCACCCATTCGCATGCAGTTCCACCAGACCGAGCCGCTCAACGTCAACCATCCATCGGCCGTGCCAATCACGCCTCCCAAGACCACGCCCAAGAACTCACCAAAGCGATCGATCCTGCCCAAGTCTGCCTCCAAGTCCATCTCGTCCAAGGACAAGGCGGACGCGGGGCAGCTCAGCGGAACGCCTCCATCCTCTGACAAACCACCAAAGGAAAGCAAGGACAAGAAGCCAAAGAAGGAGAAGACCAAGGTGGACAAGACAGAGAAGGAGCGACTCAAGCAGGAGAAACGCGACAAGAAGAAGTTKGGACAAGGCACAAAAGACGCAAGAGAAGAAGCAACGTTCATTATCAGCATCAAGTGGCTCCAAAAAGTCATCTACAATCGAGACCAATGCGACAAAGGCTCCGCCAGTCAACGAATCAAAGATCAAGAATGTTGTAGAGATTGAGTCTGTTCCAAGTATGTATCATTGAGTACGCAATCCAAAGGCCTCAGTCTCACTCACTCACCAATCAAACAATCAATCAACAGGAGTATTTAGAGTCAGATTGACCAAGTTGTTTGCAGTCGATGATGGCCTGCCGCAGTTTATCTCATCAGCTTTGACGTTCTTGACCAACTTTGATATTATTGATGTGGCCATGATCTTCCAGGATGCACATCTCGACCCAATAGTCAAGGGCGTTCGCGCCTCAGCTGACGAGACCCAGATCGACTTTTCCAAGATTAACAGCCCACGTGTAGTAGGCGGGCTGCTACGAATGTTCTTTGCCGAGCTGCCACAGCCACTGTTCAACACCAAGTTCTACAACAATCTGCTGGACATCCACGACATCACCAAGCCCGAGGTGAAGCTACAGGATCTGCGATCGCTCATTTGGTCACTGTCCATTCTGCGCAGGAACTTCCTGCAGCTGTTTGTGACGTTCCTCACACAAAAGTACGTGAACAAGGCGACCAACAAGGCGCAGACCATCACCATCCTGGCCAGCACGTTTGGACCGACTTTCTTCCGTCCAGCCGACGCTAAGCTGGCCAACTCCAACATGGCGCTGCGCGAAGAGTCCCTGCGAATCATCATTGAGAACCTGGACTACCTCTTCACCGAGGCCAAGGACCCAGACATTGTATTCAAGAACGAGGATGGCAAGCTGCTCGTGAGCGAGGCAACCATCGACAAGCTGGTGGACAAGGCCACCGACCTCTTCTACCACCACTGCGACGCCTACTTTAGTCTGGTGTTCTTTGTCACGCACAACCTGTTCATCACGCCCAACGACCTGGTGGACAAGCTGATCGCGCTCTACAAGGAGAACCATATAGAGTCGTCCAAGAAGAAGTGGAAGAAGACGCGTTCCTCCAAGAAGGAGGAGAAGATCAGCGAGGCCGTCAAGCTCTGGGTGGACTACTGCTACCGCGAGCTCAGGGAGGACAAGAAGCTGTCGCAAAAGATCCTCAAGGGCTTCCCGCATCTCGAGGCAGCACTTAGCAGCCGTCTGTCCAACAAGGCCTTTGCCTTTTCAGACATCCTCAAGGTGCCCAAGCACTTCCACAGCAGAAAGGGCAGTGGCTCATTCGACAACCTGCTTCTGATGTGCACGTCGGGCAAGGACCAGGCACTCATTGCCACAGAGATCGCTGAGCAAGCGACACTGGCCGACTTCCAGGTGTTTGCCAACCTTCGATCCAGCGACTGGGTGCGCTTGGTGCAGGGCAGCGTCGACGCGCCCATGTCACCCAATCTCACCAAGGCGATCAAGCGCTCGGCGGAATGGACGCAATGGACCATGGGCGAGATCCTACAGGTGGAGGACAAGATACAGAGAGTGATGACCATCAGTCTCATGGTGGAGGTTGCTACCATCTGTTGCACGGACCTGTGCAACTTCAATGTGGCAATCGCCATATTGAACGCGCTGAACAACCATCACATCAAGCGATTGACGGCCTCATGGGATGCTGTGCCCAAGGACACAGTGACCAAACTGAACAATCTCAATAATCTTCTGTCGCCATGGCTCAAGCTTCACGCCAACTCCTACCAACAGATCGTTGGCGCATTGGGCACACCATGTGTACCACACTTTGCGACGATCAAGTCGTTGTTGCAACAGTTCGACACGTCCATGCCAACCAAGACAGCGGATGGCGCACATATCAATGTAGACAAGCTGCGCCACACCTTTTTAATGGTATCTGAGATGCAGAAGCTGCAACAGAGGGCCTACCCGATCAAGGCCACCAAGCTGTTGTTCCAGTTCCAAGAGTTGAACGCACCCAACATGGACCTGTTGGCAGAGTGGTCGCTAAAGATCGAACCTCCTCCCCAATCCAAGAACAAGCGCTTCACCGTGCCCGCTGCGGACGACCTTGCCCAAGTCACCTGGCAGGAGAACATCGCCAAGACGTTTGCCAAGCCACTGGCACAAACTTCGACTGGCATCGACCTGCCCAGACTGGCCTGCTTCTTCACCATTGGCCAGCAGGCCATCAACACTGGAAGCAAGGTGACTGATATACATGCAGTGGTGCAATCACTGGCCAAGCTGATGTTGAACGACTCGGACGTGCCCACGCCCGAGACACCGCTGGCAGAGCATCTCGATCGTCTGGACAAGTCCTATCAAACATATATTCCCTTTACGACACCTGGCGATGCGGATGTGAAGCGCGACCTGCTCCGCTATCTTGAGGAAGTGGTCGGAGCAGAGAGCAAGGTGGTCAACGCGCTCAAGTGTTGCAACCAGGCCATCATTGCGCCTGCGGTCATTGAGCTGACACTGAAAATAGCCAAGAGTCTCCAGTTCATGGACGCACAGGGTGGATGGCGCATCGAGGTCGAGCGCAACGAAACAAACAACATTGTTGTGCGACATCGCAAGAGACAAAAGTCCAGATCAACCGACAACAAGGAGCAGTATGAGTTTGAGTGGTCGCTCTCACTCATGCTGGACGACACGTGTAAATCAATCGCGTCATCCGACATCAAGATCCAATCGATCACACTCTCACCCGAGACGTCCGAGGCGGTGAAGGAGCAGCTCAAGTCAACGCTGTCGCCCTACTTCATCTCTAGTGATTGTATCAAGGAAGGAATGGTCACGGCATCACCGCCACTGGTTCCAGCTGCGAGCAACAGTAACAACAATAGCAGCAGCAACATTGGTGATCAACTCCAGTCGTCTCCACCACCGACCACAAATGAATAAAATAGTACCAGTATTATATATGTTGTAATGTAACTCCAACCTAGGTGGATGCCACCAGTAGTTGATGTTTTCCGGACGTATCTATGTTGATTGGTGGACCACACTTTTGATCATTTTGATTGAAAGTTGACTAGTTATAATCAATCAATCAATCATACACAACTCAATGGGTGGACCTGAAGTGCCACCAATCAAAGTGGTGATCATTGGATCAATTGGAAAGCCGAGGTCTATGGAATACATTGAACAGAGTCACAAGCTTACCGTAGATTATAAGGTGCACGAAATCACCTTGGTCGACACGACACAAATTGATAACTACCATCCCAAGTCTCAATCTACTCTCAGAGATGCCGATATCATTCTATTGTTCTTCCATCCCCAGATGGTCTACTCTTTGGATTCAATGCTAACACAGGTAACAACAACAAACAAACGCACACACTGAAGATGCCAGCACGCTGACCAAACATGAGTCGTTTATCTTTACCTCACTAAGTATTATCCTCGAGTAGAACATTACGTTAGTAAGAAGCCTCTATTGTATATCGTAGGCTGTCCTACAACAAACTATATTGATCCTAAGCTGCAGCGTTATTTTGACTTTACTGTTCAAGCCGCCAACAAGTTCAAAGGAATCATTTATGGTGGTGCCTTGGAGTGTTCAGATCTCCAACTTGACCATTACAAAGACATTCTCATCCAAGGTATCAAGACCTTACTCGAGGAGAGGTCCAAACCAAATCCCTCTCTCTGTATTATTAGTTAATCTCCATATAATTAAATAAGTGGAACAATGTTTGAATTTGGACCACTCTACTCTTTTGATCAATTTGGTTGAATAGTAATAATAATATCAATCACAAAACAATGAGTGGACTTGAAGTGCCACCAATCAAAGTGGTGATCATTGGAGAAATTGGAAAGACGAGGTCTATGGAATACTGTGAACAGAGTCACAAGCTTACAGTGGATGATACAATACACAACATCACATTGGTCGACACGACACAAGTTGATAACTACTATCCCAAGTGTCAATCCACTCTAATCGATGCCGATATCATTCTTCTATGCTTCAATCCCCAGGTGGGACACTCTTTGGATTCAATGATAACACAGGTAACAACAAACAAACATACCCAACACATTCATACACTGATGATGCAAGCAACAGACCAAACATGAGATATTTACATTTACCTCACAAAGTATTATCCTCGAGTCGTACATTACGTTAGTAAGAAGCCTCTATTCTATATCGTAGGATGTCCAACAAACATTCTTGGTCCAACACTGCAGAATGATTATATTGTCAATACCGAACGATCTGCCATTAAGTTCAAAGGAATCATTTATGGCGGAATATTGGAGTGTTCAGATCTCCAACTTGATCATTTGAAAGACATTCTCGTCAATGGTGTCAAGGCCTTATTGGAAGAGAGGTCCAAACCAAAGCCCTCTCTCTGTATCATTAGTTAATCAAAATAACATCGTTGCCAACAACTTCCCTAGACCAACCATTTCCATCTCGATCCAAGGAATGCATTCATTGTTCCACTTATTTAATCGTACATGGTACCGTTGGTTGGGCAAGCGAGCTTGCTGTTAACAGTGATGGCGTAGACGCATGGTTGAATCTCTCCGGCCGAAACGACAGTGGTTTCTCTCGTACTGCACTGCAGAATGAGAGTAGTTTGTCTGATTGACTTGGAGCAGCACCCTTCCTTGTAAGTGACCTGAGCACCGCTTACGCCGTTTACTGTTGTAGTATTATATATTGTTAGTTGATTGATTGAGTGATTGATTGATTGAACGAATGATTGATTCATTAAACATACATAATCCCCTCCATGTGGCAGTCTTCAAATGACCACAGTCAAAGTAGTTGGTGCCAGTCATTTGGCAAGCAGCAGAGTCAATGTTGTTGGCCCTCTGTGTACAGATCTGTGCAGTTCCACAAATGTTGAAGTAGTACTATATTATGTTTGATTGATTGAATGTTAGTGATACAATGTCCAATCCATTAGATTGAGGGATGATCATCATCATAATCATTGCTTATAAAATACATACTGTGCTGGTTTTGGATGTGTTGGTGTAGGAATACTGGGTGTAGTTGTTGTGCCTATTATGATGATGATGTAGATATGAGTGTCAATCAATCATTCAATCAATATTAATAGATCAATCGATCAATCAATCATAATACATACATGGGTGAGAAGTCGTATATAGATTCACCATCTTTGAATTGACAGTTTGAAAGATGTCCAGCAGCAAAGGACAAGCAATGAGCACCAGGAGGACACAAATAGTCAACTTCATTATTCTTTTATGTTATAGGCTACAACGTTGTAGTAATATAATGACTAACAACATATCCACAGCATCCCATAGTCAAATGGATCAATCATCATTAACTAAAAGGTCTTTAGACAATACTATTGACGACTTGACAGGTGGTGTAGTAGTACTACTTGTGGCTCCTCAAGTCGGCAACCTCGTCGATTCTGATACAAGATGGAGTGGACTTAATAAATAATAATAATTTATTTGTTATCTTTACAGTTTATGCACAATGTTTGATTGATTGATTGATTGATTGATTTCATTGATTGTATGGATGTGGCACACACTCGACTTAGTTTGCAGTGACAGCTAGGTAGAGCAGTCCAACTTGTGCTTGGATGTCTTCGTAGAGGTGTTGGATCTTGATTTGGTCGGCTTGATGTGCTCCGGCATTGACCAGCTCATTGACGGCAACAGCTAGACGAGCAGAGGCTTGAGAGATATCAAAGGAAATGGGTAGGTCGTTGGGCAGCTGCAGACCAAACTCTGCAGACTCCTTGACAAGATCGAGCATAATGGCTATGGCGACGTCGTGGTTGGATGACTTCTTGTGGAGGATTAACTTGACAGACTTGCCCGCCGATATGATCCTGGTCAGGTAGGGCAGCACGACCTGGACATCAAGTCCATATTGCGAGGCCACGTGGTTGGCTTGTCCATTGGCGAATGGTGACGCTGGTACTGATGAGGCTGCTGGTGGGGACACGATCGAGCTGGAGTTTGAGCTTGTGTTTGATGTTGTACCATTGGGGTAGATGCTGCTGGTTGGTGTTGGTGTTGGCGCTGCAATGTTGAATCCCCATCTCTTAAGTCTAGCCTGCTCCTGACGTATCTTATCCTCGTTCGTTGTGCCATCGATGTTTGAGACGATGGGTGTCGAGTCAACATGCTGAGAATGAGTGCTTGGCGACACGAGTGGTGTGGACTCGTTTGAAGAGTGAGAATGGTCCACTGATGATCCATTGGTGGCACCGTTGGTGGCAGAGTCCAAACCCCACTTCTTTAGACGTGCTTGCTCTTGGCGTAGCTTCTCATCGGATATTGGAACGTTGACGTTGTTGGCATAGGGTGAGGCGGTGTCCACACCACCTCCAGTGGCAGTGCCCGAGTAGTTCACTGGCAATGTGGCAACTGGCTTTGTTACCACAGGAGCCCATGATTGTACTCTTCCATTAGACTTGGTCTGGCTCTGGCTTGGAACCTTTCCAGCCAATGCACGGCTCAAACGAGCCTCCTCACGAGCATCCAATTCTTCTTGGCTCATTATTATTGTTATAGTTTGAATAAATTATTAAAATCTGAGAAATATATATAATTGATTGACTGATTGATTGATTGATTGATTGAATGAATGAAATGATGTTAGTATCAATGATTGATTGATTGATTAAGGAGGGAGTGAGCTGGAAACTGGAATGGTGCACATTAATTTGAATTAAAAGGTGGTGTGTGATGGTGTGTGATTGTATCAGCTGCCTCGATATTGATTGATCAATATTATATGATCAGATGATGGCTATGAACTGAGTCTTGGGGTATGTTTGATCAAATAACAATGCTAGAAATAACTGATTGTTAAAGGGGGTGATATATGTGTGTGTGTGTTTGGATCTATTGATTGATTGTGATCACACTCACACCATGGATAGAGTGGGGGGGGG
>NW_012236492.1:49313-62178 GCF_000787575.1 Acytostelium subglobosum LB1 | reverse complement strand
TGAAGTAGTAGTAAAGGATAATGGTATTAATAATCTTGAAGTGTATGTTAATTATATGATTGAATCATATAATAGGATAATATTATATTATGATAGAAGTGAATAAAGAATGTACGTTATGTCTAACAACTAATTAGTTTGGGGCAAAGATCAACATGTTCTTCTTCGTGTACACAATGTACCAAACAAACAAACATTCAATGATAGGAGGAGACTTCATTCGAATCCAATCGATGTATTTTCAAATAACACAGCACTGAATGGTTGGAAAAGTGTGAAGAGACGACCAGGTTATGGGCTAGGACAAGTGGGTTGTGGGGCTGTTTCAGTGAGTGTGTGGGCTTTGGGCTCGCCTATTCTTCGTTCATCACTTTCGGGGAGATATTTGGGTGATTATCCTTTACCTTAATGTAATGCAAAAGGTTATCATAATACAATACACTCCCTGACTCAGTTTACTCTATCCACTGATCATTCAAACTTTAATTATTGTTCACTTGAGTTGAACATCGATACTTGACTACATATTACTATTGTTTACAACGACTACGGTCAATCATCACTTGATCAAGATCACTACTACTTAACTAACCCAGTGTAGAGAAGATTTGGATGTAGCGAATTGTAGGATTGTTATAAATGTGAAGTTGAGGAAGGCCTCACGACAAAAGGGAGGGATTGATCATTTTGATAGATCAAAGTTGATTGATAGATCAATCAATCAATCTATTCAATCACACACAATACAATGAGAGGACCTGAAGTGGCACCAATCAAAGTGGTGATCATTGGAGAAATTGGATTGACGAGGTCTGTGGAATACATTGAGCAAAGTCACAAGCTTACAGTGGATGAAAAGGTGTATGACATCACATTGGTCGACACAACACAAGTTGATAACTACCTTCCCCAAGTGTCAAACTACACTCATCGATGCCGATATCATTCTTCTATGCTTCAATCCCCAGGTGGAGGCCTCTCTGGAACAAATGCTAAATCAGGTAACAACCACTCTGAAGATGCAAGCGGACTGACCAAACATGAGATCTTACCTTTACCTACATCACAAAGTATTATCCACAAGTGGATCATCAGGTTAGAAAGAAGCCTCTTTTGTATATCTTATCAATAGGCTGTCCAACAACAGACACTACTGATACGTATCAAAAGAATTATATTGACATTATAGATCGAGTCTGCAACAAGTCCAAACAAATCATATATGGGGGCAAGTTGGATTGTCCAGATCTCCAATTTGATCACTTGAAAGACAATATTATCATCCCAGGTGCTAAGACCTTACTGGAACAGAGATCAAAACCAAAGCCCTCTCTCTGTATTATTTGTTAACAAACATAGTTGCCAACAACATCCAGGTTGGTCAAACAATCCATCCTCATCGTCGTCGTCATCAAACATTATTCATTGTATAAGATCGGATAACTTTAATTGCTAATTGTCCATGTTCATCATTGAGTTGGAACTCCTGATGCAGATGGTGACACACTTCCACAATTATTGTCATTACCAATGTCGACTACGACAAGGTTGTCATTCATCACTTGGTCAAGATCATCACATTCACTAGAGGGGTAGGAGAAGCCCTCAAGCATCGACAATATACTATCTGATTTGACCATCATTGGTGGCTTACTTGGTCGATTGGATGATGTGGTTGTTGTCGTTGATGTTGTGGCACAACCGTCACCACTCAAGTTCGGACTTGATAACAATGACTCATCTTTGGATGATGATGTTGTTGATGTGCCACCGACCAATGATGACTGATCATTACCATCGGGTATTGGTGCGACATCACTAACTGCTCGATCTAATGATGGATTGCCAACCATGTATGTGTATAGATTTGGCTGTGGTGAGCTGGTTGTAGGATTGTAGCCACCATATATATACAATTGATTCTTATGAGTCACCAATGAATACTGACCAATGCCCTTTAGATCAAAGTAGGGATTGATCTTGGTCCACTTGCGGGTCTCAAAGCTATAACTCCACAGATCGTTGTAGTATGCCGATCGATCCCAACCGCCTACACACCAGAGATTGTTGTCATAGACAACTGTCCTCAAACGTGATCGTGAGCAAGGTCCATCGCGATTATCCATCAATGGCATCCATTGATCGTTGAGCAAGTCGTAGCTGTATGGGAACTCTGTGTGGCCATCAGGGCCATAACCACCAATGATATACAATGAGTTATCAAACAGTACGCAACTATGTGATCGAATGCATGGTGGTGGTGTACCCTTGGCGGGTACTCTACTCCACTCCTCAGTCACTTGATTATAATATATGTTAGCAATGTCGGGTTGGCTTGGAGGGGACTGCAGGGGAACTTACAAAAGTTGAAACGGAAGAAAGAGTTGTTTGACTCAGTACCATCCCATCCACCGAATATATACATGTAGTGATTCCAGACACAGGCACAATGTGCTGAACGACCAGTGGGAATTGCACCTTTACCCTGTATTGACTTTCCTTCGAATGTTTCCAAGTCCAACTTATAAATCGATACATCCAAATATGTCTGAGGACCAGAGTATCCTCCAAAGATATACATGGAATCTTGATACACCACCGAACTATGCTCAGTCTTTGCCGGTAATGGTACACCATTAGTAGTCTTCATTTTCCATCTTCTTGTCTCTGAATGTTTGGGGAATGAGTGAGTGATGATGAATGTTCGATGGCAATAATAACAACATACCAAAGTTATATTCATGGAGATCACTCTTTACTTCTCTGATAAATGTATGACTGTCCGGCAAGTGTCCACCATATATATACATTCTGTTGTTGTGTACCACAGCAGTATGACATACTCTAGGTGGTGGCTTATTATTTGTTTGAAGTCTAATTGTGAACATTCTCCATAATGAATACTCTGATGATATCCTCAAGAACTTCTTTGATACTAATCTTAAAATACATATATCAGCGACTATTAATCATTGATTGATTGATTGATTGATTAGTTAGGTAATTCTGATTGATTGATTGATTGAATAAACACATACAATCTAAATAAGAGAATATATATAAAGTGACCTCATATGGGAGATAGAATCCTGAATCCATATCATAAAAATCATCCTCCACCAAGCCATCGCCAATAATATTATCGCCAGGTAATCCAAGACATTTTGGTGACTTTGGAAAGACCATTGTTCCAATAATATATTATCCAATTAAATGTTATCCCTGCTTAGTTGAAAGATTGACCCTGTAATAACTTGTAGTAGTTGTAGTAGTAATAGTAGTAGTAATAGATGTGAAATTAGTGTATGATAAATTGGAGATTGAATGAATCAATCAATCAATTATCTAAGGTCTGTATGAAACAATGTAGAATGAACTCCACAAACAACCAATGATATCAATCATCTTACAATCGATTGTCAATGATACCACCCACCTAACCCATGAACGGCACTTGGTAGTAGTGCACATCACCATCCATGGATGGACTGGTGAGAGGCATTCATCGATGGTAGGTGAGTGTATGTATCAAAAGGATGTAGTCTACCCTACCTGCATGACTCTTTGTGCAATGAAACGAGTGACTGACAATGAGAAAGACATACAAGTGGTTGTTTACGAACAACTATTAATAAATTCTCTATCTATCTATCTATCTATTGTTGATGTGACATCTGATATCGTTCAATCAGATACGTTATGTGTGTGTATGTGTGTGTGTAAGGGTTGATGTTGAGTGATGTCCAGGACAGACATCCGACTTCACCACACCACAACACACCACACACGATCAGATGATGATGTGTTGATCAAATGATGGAGATTTCCATGACTTGGTCACTGGAACGAGGGCAATGAACATTAGAACTATCCAGTGGTAGTCATTGATGTGGTGGCAAGGAATCTCTTCAATGTCTGGTCGAATACATCAAAGCTATCATAATGATGTCTTCTGATAACTCTAAATATTGATAATGTCACATTGATCGTTTGATTGATTGATTGATTGATTGATTGGTGTCCAATTGTTAGATTACAATGATTGGTTCGTTCGAGTTTGTATGATACTTACTCAAAGAAATCACGTAGTTGTTGTGCATCACCTCTGATCAACATTCCTACACCATCCTTCACATCGATTCCATCATTCTTGGACATATCCATGAGTTCATATAATGTTTGACTAAGTTTGTCTTGGGCTGCTCGCCACGGGGCAATGAAGTAATATGTCCATGTTAGCGAACACTATGACTGAATGACTGGCTGATTGACTGAATGACTTACATGTGTTGTACTCTGGATTCAATGCCAAGATCATTAATAACTTGATGAACTGATTCTTCATTGATACGAATATCTGAAGACGATGAACACTCTTGTTGAAAGCTACAAAGAATGATGACACTGATTGTAGTGCTCCACTGTGAATGTCTGAGCTTGTACTACGTAGACAGCTCTCAGCCAATGTCAGATAGCCTCCAAAGAGCTCCTCGTCCATCAGTGCCGCCGCCGGTCCAGACACAATGACCTCCATCAATGTCCACAACTTGCTACAAATGGCCTGTTGCTGCTGTGCCGATGACTTGTAGATAAGTGACACAAAGTATTTGATCACTGATGGGCTCATCGTCGAGCTGAGTGCGCGGACCAGGTTGTCATTGGACAGCAGTACACTGAGGAATTGGAGTATCTTGGGCAGGATTTGACTGATGAATGCTGGTGATGAGGTATGTGGATCGTTGGTGAGTAGTCCAAGCAAAGGGACAACTACTCCATTGACAATGGCATCGATCTTTTGCTGTGGCAGTCGTCCAACCTCGGCATTTTGATTGAGGCAACTCTCTAGTATCTCTATAATATTCTTCTTCAAACTTATTTGTTGACCAAGATATGATGCATCGTTGGAGGCTTGATTACTCCATCGATAAAGTTCAAGCAAATGGCCAGAGATTGAAATGAGCTGTGATGAATAGATCGGCAACTTGGCAGACTTTGACAATGATGTATTATATTGAAGTATGCTATTGACATTGTTTGACCATTCATTCAAGCCATGTGTTTCCAATCTCTTGGAGAACAACTGGAATGGTTGGAATGATTAATTGATTGTGAGTGAGTGAGCGAGCGAGTATGGATTGCCTTGATCTGGATGATCACAATGATAATTACGATTTGGCCCAAAGGTTCTGTGATGAGCGCCAAGTAGGACGCTGGTAATTCTCTATTTACAACTCCAAATGAATGGAAGTAGGTGCCAATGCATTCATATATAATCATTCTCTGTGATGTGATGTAATATTTTAGTACCATGTCGATTGATTGAATGATTGATCAATACGTACGTGTGACTTGTTTAGATTGGACAGACCAAGCATCTGATTAAGTGTGATGTGTAGGTCTGGAAAGTCCATGACTAGTTGACCTGATCGAACATTGATCACTGTCAATAGTGTGTAGATGCTTATTTCAACGATGGCTGATTTCTCATCACCAGATTTGATCCATTCGAGTAGTAGCTGAATGATAGGTGTCACTTTAACATCTGGTGTCGCAAGATATCTCTTGGCATTCTGTATAGTATAGAGTACGGCCATTGCCACCAAGCTGGCGTACTGTCCACCAAATGGGTCTTTGAAATTATACACGCTACTAACCAATCCGTCCACATCGCCATTTGATCTACCATAATCCAGACACACTCCAACGCACCATATTGCTGAGCTAAACTTACTTGGTGCAAAGTACTCTTGTTTCTGTTGTTGGTGATTGAGTGAGCAAGGGGCGAGCGATTGAGTCTGGGATATGTGATCACTTACTGATGTAATCTTGGTCAACTTCTGGATGAAGGAGTTGTAGGCCAATGCGGAGTAGTTGAGAAGGAGTGACTTCAAACATGGCTGGATTATTTGGGACATTGTGATCCAGTCGTCATCTGTTGAATCCCTTGTAAGACGATATAGTATTCCTCTCTCTGCCCCATTCTCTCTTGTCTCAATCAGCTCGCGATCTTGATTCTTCAACATCTTGTACAACGACCTGCTGATTGGTTCGACCAAAGGTGTTGCATCAAATACCGTCTGTTGTTTCTGCTGGCGTGCTTCATTCAAACTGTCAAACTATTGAATGTAACAATGTTTGGATGATTGATTGAGTGAGTGAATGAGTGAATGAGACGACGACATGTCGACCGAGACTTACCTTGAATGTCCAATAGTCTAAACATGATTGTGAGATGCTTTGATCATTGATCCAACTCATGAGGATGATGTGACGGTCGGCAACAAGTACGGCATCTGGACAGGATGTGTGGAGTGTGCCGAAGAACTTGCGAATGGTCGATGTGAGCAATGTGACAATGTTGGTGCAAAGAATTCCATTGTTGACATAGAATCCATTGACCTGCTTGAAGCTCGCCGGTATGAATTGATTGAGTGTACCAACGATAGCCTTGAAGAAGGTGCTGATCGCTTCAGATTGTGTATCTGGTGCCAATGCATTGATAAACTCAATAAGGATGAGTGTGCATGTGCCGCGATGTGCAGGCGTGGCACTGATGCGCTCGACCACCAGATTGAACGACTCATAAAGTGCGTTGGAGTCAACCAACTCGAACTGCTCCGACATGGCAGTAAGTGCCTCGCTGACCAATGGCTGTGGCGCACCTGCATTGGCGGCCACCTGGCGACAACGTCCAAAGAGGTCGCCAAAGATTGATCGCTGCAAGCGTAGTGCCTCGGCATCTAGTGTGAACATGGATGTAATGTTGCGCTTGTAGTGCAGTGCCAGTTCGCGAATGATTTGCAATAGTGACTCCAAACACTCGGGTCTCGAGCCAGCCGCCACAATCACACCAATGAACTGTTGCCAGTTTGGATGCTCCTTCACGATGCACTGTGCCACCAATGAGTTGGTCTTCTTGCGTACCAGAGCACTGGGGGTGGCTGGATTGGCAGACGGTGCAATGTTTACAATGGTCAACAATTGGTTCAAGATTGGATGGCGCTCTTGTGGTGCCAGACTTGTCCATTGACGTCTAATCACTTGTTCCAATATTGTAAGTGCAAAGAACAATGACTTCTCATTAGTCGATCCAGCAAGTATTGTATTAATACGTGTCCAAGCTTGAGGATGATTAATAAACTGTTGTAATACAGCTCCTACTTTGGCTTCCTGATTTCAGACGTATGGTTAGTCATTGAATGAGTGAGTGAGTTGGCATCAACATACATTCTGATTGTCTATGAGTTGATCCAACAACTTGACTTCAAAGTTGTTTGATCCAAAGTTGAGTATATTCTCCATTGATTGTATGTATGTATAAATGTATGTATGTATGTACAGTGTTATCTCTATCTCTATCCTTCAACCAAACATTCACAAAGTTAAAGATAAAGTGAAGGGTACCCCCTTCATTTTAAAAGTGGATGTTCAACCAACCACCTGTTGCGTGCGTGGACATTCAAGGTCGCCACGAGGCGGATGACGATGGAGACACACTGGCAGTCATTGATTAAAGCGTAGCTAGACTTATTTTATTATAAAATGACCAAGGAGTGTAAGCAGTCGTCTGGAATAGAGAGATTGCAAATACTCTTAGAGGAGCAACTCGTATCTGAGTGGGGTGATGGTCTGGAGCTCAGAGTCTCTTGGGTTGACAAAGAAGCCGGTCTTGGGTGGGACTGGGAGAATTGGGAGAACGACGGTCTTGCCAGCCTTGCGGGCAGCGATGGCCTTCTGGAAAGCAGCCTTGCGCTCGGCGATGGCCTTCTTGGTGGCGGCCATCGAGTTGGATGGGCGGACGTGCTCAATGCGGACGTGGATCTTCTTGGCGATGTAACGTGGACCGACACGCTTGTTGAGGACGATTCCAACTGAGCGTGGGGTGACGTTCCAGACGCGACCAGTACGGCCGTGGTAGTACTTGTGTGGCATACCCTTGTGGACGTTACCGGTGGTCTTGACATCAACGATGTCTCCAAGACGGTAGGTTCTCAAGAAGGTGGTGGTCTTGAGAATACCATGGTTTCTGAATCCACGAGCGAACTTGTGTCTGGTACCTGCGCGTTGACCGTATGAGTGAGTCATTTTCTAAATCTATAATGTTGTTGTGGTTGATTGATTGATTGATTAGTAATCTTGTCTTATTTTGTCTTGTCTTTTTTAATCAATCATCATTCATTCATTCATTCATGAATCCATCGATGTTTGTAGTGTGTTTGTCTTGATATTTCTAGTTGTCGTTGTCGTCATCGTCATTGTCGGTCGATATAGTCACTATCCACATCATTGTCATCTTTGTCGATCCTATCACACCAAACTGTTTGATCATCTCCACCAACATATGATTCACCGGTACAACTCCATATGTTAGACGATCGGCTAACATAGTTATCTACAATTGACCAACTGTGATAATGAGTCCATATTTCCAACATCGAGATACACTAGTCGCTTCTTGTTATCGCTTTGTCCTAATTATCATCATCATCAACATCGACACTCATAATCAAACATAAATTGATGATGAATGAATGAATGAATGAATGAATAATGTACATGTATCTGTGACCTACCTAGCTAGTATGATGGTGAATCCTGTAAAACAAATCAAAGTCAAGTGTCTTCATTCATCTTCGCCAGAGGCATCCCACTCATTCCTGCACCTCTCACACATTTCGTCAAGTGTAGTGAGAATCGCTTTTTAAAAATAAATTCAATTCAAAAATAATCAAACTAGTGTTGATGTTTGTGTAATTATTATGTAAATTTAGTTACATAAGTTTGTATAAGATTAGTTGATTTATTTTTTTTTATTTTCAAGAATGCGTGTGTTAGACAGAGTCTGAGTTTGATGATTTCGAGGGTCTGTCAACAACTATGTCTCACTTTCTCGTACATACTCTGAGTGATAGAACAGCATATACAAGGTGAATATCATATCATACAGGCAACTCAATTCAATCAACATCACAACAACAACAGCAGCCAACAACAAGCAGAGAATATGTATACTTGCGAGAAACAATAATGCGAGAGAGCGATCAAGTGAGCGACTGTTTGTCAATTAATGAATGCCAAGATCATGACCAACCACGACATCAATGACAATCAATGGTTATCAGTGATGATATGTCATGAAGGATTTGGAGACTTTGATCTGATCAAACATTCACGACAGATAGATGATATGTTGCCAGTCGATGTGACGCGAACTCATTGACAATAGTGACAAGACAGAAGACGCTCGATCAATCCAACTTATTCACAGCATCAATCATCAATAATTCATCGTCAATCATCCAACATTCATCACATCACCCTAAAGATCGTGACGACAATTATTCTAACAAACATAATCCTCGCACATTCATTCAAACAATCAATCAACGATCAATGAAATGAAACAACATTATGCGATACATCATAAATTTGATAATATATAGATGGCCACCATGCAAAGTGTAACTGTTAAGGATGTTGCCCCACAAGACTTCATTGCCCACTACGCCAAGTTCTTGAAGAGAACTGGACGTGTCCACGTTCCACGTTGGGTCGATATCGTCAAGACTGCCACTCACAAGGAGCTCCCACCCATCAACCCAGACTGGCTTTACGTTAGAATCGCCGTCCTGGCCCGTAAGGTCTACCTCCGTCACGGTGATGGTGTTGAGTGCTACAGAAAGGTTTTCGGTGGCAACAGACGTGATGGTGTCCGTCCAAACCACTTCCACATTGCCAACGGTGGTCTCATCCGTTACGCATTGAAGCAGCTGACCGCTCTGAAGGTCATCGAGACCGATGCCGTCAAGGGTGGACGCAGAATCACCTCCACTGGTCGTCGTGATCTCGACCGTATTGCCAAGCAGGTGTACAACTTGAAGCACGGAATCAAGAACTAAGCGCTCAACCCTTCCCTTGATGTGTAGAGAAAGAGACTAGGTTATAGAGGATAATAAATAAACTCTATGCCATCTTTAGTAATCAATCATCTTCCTTCCAATCTTCCTTCCATCAAACACACATTCAGTGCTGATTCCATGGACATGTTCAGTGATAGAGTTACATCATTATAACTCCAATTACATCTTCTGACCATTCAGTGAGTGTTTGTTGTTGGGTGGAGCCAAGTGTTCAGGGAGTCTCGTCGTGTGTGTATGAGTGTGTCGGTGGGGGAAAACTTCAGACCGACACATGATCATCACAAAGTCTCAAGACAAACCCGGTCTCTGGGGTCAAAGTGATAATCACTTGTTTTTGGGATTCCAAGCGATTAGCCAACAGTCACCTGGGATACATTATTTATAAATAGACCTCACATATCATTAGTAATAAAACATTCCACAAACAATCAAACTAACAAAGAAATAATAATTAACATCTAACTACCATTAAATATTTATTAATTACCATATCTAAAATGACATACGAAATTGACATTGATACCAACACCAATATTAACAATAATAACAGTATTAAAAATGATGTTAATGTTGTCCAACCTTATCCATCTGCCCCACCCGCAGTTTACCAAGTTGATATCCAACAACAACATCAACAATATATTCCAGGTACTGGATATTATTATCAAGTACCAAGTGCACCAACAAAAACTACTACAACTCAACAGAACAATATTGGTAATCCAAACTCAAAACTTGAACAAAAGATATTGAGAAAGATTGCCAAGTTGGAGAGGAAACATCAAGATCTTTGTGGTCATCCAGAGTGCAAGGCCAACAAGTGTCATGAGAGTAGATTGGCAAGGGAGCTGGAGAAGAAGCAAATGAAGATTGAGAGATGGATCCAGAGGAAGGATGCCAGAATGGAGAAGATCAGATCAAAGCTTGCCGTCAAAATGCCAGCCCTCGCAGCAGAGCTGGACAAGAAGAGGTCATTCTTGAGATCGTTGGGTGAGAGGAAGTCCAGTACCAACCAGATTGACAATGCAGAGGATAGTATACAGCAGAGATGTGCAGAGGAAGAGATGGTCGAGATGGGCAAGATCAAGGTCAAGAGATTGAGTTGGAGAAAGGAGATCAACGCCATTCTCAAGCAACATCAACCAGGTGACATCATCCCAAGAGACAGTCTGAAGCAACAGATTGTTAATATCCAGGTTGCCAAAGTACAAGAATCAATCCAACAACAATTTGACAAAAAGGTTTGTATTTCTTACAATCAGGGAATCGTGCCTGGATGGGATAGTTCCAATCACTTACACCAAATCAATCAATCAATAATTTAGATTATTAAGGATACTGATCGTTATGTTGTATTGGAGAACGGTGATATCCAGGTTTTGGCAAGATCCTAAGACCTAAATTATTATTATTCGTTAAACTAATAATAAACCACCTATTTCCATTTCACCATCATGGAAGCTGACAGTCTAAATGATTGATCGATCTCGATTCCTGGCTAACACCAATGGTCCAACTACTTCATTGATGTATATGAATGCAGAAGTAGGTTGTAGGATTCGTTGAAGAGACATAGTGTGACCTATGGGATCAAGGAGAATGTTGACAAGGAAGACACGATCATTCAAATAGAGGATCTGTCTGTTCAAGTCAAATGTGGAGAGAATCGCGTATTGACAGTGTACAACGACAAGTTATCGCTATCAAACTACTTGACTGTGTTCGTCGCAGCATGTTTTATCGTTGTCAACTTGGGTTCAAGAACTCTGGTCGTCACCATCTTTTCTCTCTATGTCTCTCTATCTCTACTTCCAAACTCAATTGCTATTCTCTGTCTACAGAACACAACAAAGTAATGTGTAGACCAACTACAACCCATGGGTTGTCTTGCCAATCACTGACTTGGCTTGGGTCATTGTCAACATACCCTCACACAAACCAAACAGTCCATATTTGGATGTTCAAGAACATACACACCCCCACAAACCCATCAAAAATTGCTTGTCATATTAGTTGAAAGTGGGTGGAAAGCAACCCATCCGAACCCAAACCTTCATCCTTGATTTGGACATTAATTAAATATTTGAATTGATTTTATTTTTATTCAGATCTGAACTCTTACTCTGTGTCTCTCTCGCATCCAGCCGCAACACATAAGTACAGTCACTGGAACATTATTGTTTCTTCATCACAACTTAAATCAAATAACTGTATAATATAACAACATTTACCTGTTTTTTTAAAACACTTTATCTATCACTCATATAAACTACAATGGAAGGAGAAGACGTTCAAGCTTTGGTTATTGACAACGGTTCCGGAATGTGCAAGGCCGGTTTCGCCGGAGATGATGCTCCACGTGCTGTGTTCCCATCGATCGTTGGTCGCCCAAGACACACCGGTGTCATGGTCGGTATGGGTCAGAAGGACTCCTACGTCGGAGATGAGGCCCAGTCCAAGAGAGGTATCCTGACCCTCAAGTACCCAATTGAGCACGGTATCGTCACCAACTGGGATGATATGGAGAAGATCTGGCATCACACCTTCTACAACGAGCTCCGTGTCGCCCCAGAGGAGCACCCAGTCCTTTTGACTGAGGCCCCACTCAACCCAAAGGCCAACCGTGAGAAGATGACCCAGATCATGTTCGAGACCTTCAACACCCCAGCCATGTACGTTGCCATCCAGGCCGTCCTTTCCCTGTACGCCTCTGGTCGTACCACCGGAATCGTCATGGACTCTGGTGATGGAGTTTCCCACACCGTCCCAATCTACGAGGGATACGCCCTCCCACACGCTATCCTCCGTCTGGATCTCGCTGGTCGTGACCTCACTGACTACCTGATGAAGATCTTGACCGAGCGTGGATACTCATTCACCACCACCGCCGAGCGTGAGATCGTTCGTGACATCAAGGAGAAGCTCGCCTACGTCGCCCTAGATCG
>NW_012236492.1:38856-49213 GCF_000787575.1 Acytostelium subglobosum LB1 | reverse complement strand
CCTCGGAATGGAGTCTGCCGGTATCCACGAGACCACCTACAACTCAATCATGAAGTGTGACGTTGATATCCGTAAGGATCTCTACGGAAACGTCGTCTTGTCCGGAGGTACGACCATGTTCCCAGGCATTGCTGACCGTATGCAGAAGGAGTTGACTGCCCTCGCCCCATCCACCATGAAGATTAAGATCATCGCCCCACCCGAGCGCAAGTACTCCGTCTGGATCGGAGGTTCCATCCTTGCTTCCCTCTCCACCTTCCAACAAATGTGGATCTCCAAGGAGGAGTACGACGAGTCCGGACCATCCATCGTCCACAGAAAGTGCTTCTAAATTGTTCTATTAATAGTAAACCTGATTTAAGTTCTGATCGCGTTCAAAGACGCAGGCAACTGTTGATTTTATCCAGTTGTCTGTTGTCCTTGGACAAACCTAAAACATCATCGTCTCATTGTCTCTCTTCTTCCTTTGAGTTGTGTTCAATCTGTGCACTCTATCAGTCCATCTTAACAATCGATCAAAAGCGATTGTACTTTGGGCTTTGACCCAGGTGTAAGGACCCATCACAAGTGTCGTTTTTTGAACTTACTTTCAATGTTGTGTCATTCTTAAACTTAGATATATTATCTGTTCATTCTCCACAATGCAACATAAAGCGACATCCACCAAACAATCATCACCATCACCATCATCTTCATCATCTGGTACCACAACCGCCACACCAGCCAGACCCGCCAACATTGAATCAGTGAAGCATGTGATCAAGACTTGTCTTTACTCATTGGTTCTCTTGTTGGTGCCACTGGTGATCTACTCAAATAGTGTACAGAATACATTCCTCAATCAAGATGTTGTAGTTACATTGGATCCTGCATCGACCAACACAGCAATCAGATTCAACACGAACAGGAGCAGTACCGATCTGATCACAACACTTTCATTCCAACTGGATGCCAAGATAACTGAACTCAATGAACAGCCTCAGTCCTCTGCCGAGTCATACCATCTCACCAATATAATACTACATGGTATCATCACTATTCAAGTCTTCTTGCTGGCATCGAGGGTCATTTCATCGACGAGGACCTCATCGTTTGCCCAAGACCTGTGCTGCTTCCTTGGCGCACTATTCTTTGCTCTACACCCCATCGCCACGGAAGTTTGTCAACAGTCCGCCCAATCGGAAGGCCGGTGCTGTTGTCGACACTCATCATGCTCACGATCACGCTACTGTACGCATCGGAATCACTGGTCTCTTTCATACTAGCACTGGCACTCTTCATTGTTGGCTGCCATTGCTACTTGGTCGTATACACATTGGTTGCAATACTGCCACTGTACGACCTACTTGTTCGTGGTCGTTGGCGCATGATACATACATTTGTGATACTCAGTTCGAGCAAGGCCGTGGCACTCTTCTTGCATCCAATCGCCTTGTTACGACCAAGCGTGATTGAACTTGACAATCCTGCGGCTTTCCAAACCGACACAATCTCAAGACTACTCTCAATGTCATATGCACACTTCCATAACTTCTGGTTGTTGGCATATCCTCACTTGTCAATTGAATGGAGCATCAACTGTGTGCCACAGATCAACTCATTCATTGATATCAACAACTTCTACACTCTAGCGTTCTATCTCTTTGTAATGGTTCTGATCATCACACTGTCTAACTCACTCAGATGGTGTCTCTTGTTTGGTCTATTCGCATTCCTACCATCATCCAACATCATTTTCCACTCTGAGAAGCTGGTCTCTGAGGCCAATAACTACAGCACCTCAATTGCCTTTTGCATATTGTTGGCTCGTCTACTGACATGGCCAATGTTTATTGCCGAATCCAAGCAGGAGAAGGATATGTCGACCACGCCAGAGACTTCAACTGCAGAAGCCGCTTCTGATGTTGATGGTGATGATGATAATGCGGATGAAATACAGGCAAATCAATCAAATGATGGACTGAGGCGTAGGACTACGACAACTTCAAAGTCTGGACAAACACTGGCCATCGCTAAAAAGGTTGCAAGTCGTAGACATGCCAAGACATCATCCAGCAAGAAACCAGCACTCAAAATAATGTCATTGCTGATACTAGGTGGATTGGCTGTTTGTGTTGCCATAGTATCACTCTACTCTGTTGTCACCTATCGAAGGAACAGTATGTGGAGTGATGATGTCCAGTTGCTCAATGATTCACTCAATGTATGTCGCGATCCTCCCTCCTTGCTCTCTCACTGACTGACTCACTTTCCAATCAAACCTTAGACATGTCCAAACAGCGCAAAGCTTCACTACATGATTGGCATGTTATTCCTTGGTTCAGAGGAATATAATACAGCTTTGGATCACTTTGATCAGGCATTGGAAGTATATCCAACATATTGTGGTAAGTGATTGGATGGACTGACTCAATGACAGACACTAAATAACTCACAATGTATTGTACCACAGAGGCCAATTATAAGTATGGCTATACAAGGTTACATGTGGACGGTGAATTCATGGTGGCCTCAAAGTACTTCAACAAGAGTCTGGATTGCAACAGTACTAGAGAAATAAGCTTTGCATCAATCTCACAACTCTATGATTATATGATCGAGAGGGAGCCACAATACTCTGATCTTCACATCCAATACGCATCACTTATTGGCAGATATCAACCAGAGTCAGCTGCCTCGCATTACTACGATGCAGGCTCCATTGAGCTCAAGAAGAACGAAGCATTGGCCACACAATACTTTGAGCAATCACTTACAATCTTCATCCAACAAGTAACTGTCTCGGACCAGATGGAACAATGGTGTACGGCATTCGATTGGATCCAGATGACCTATTCCAGGATACCATCTGGTCACTCTTACCTTGACACACTCCTAAGCAATGCACAGATGAGGTGTAATTGATTAATCAAACATTAAAGTGAGTGATTGATTGATTGATCATTCAACTGGTCTGTCTGGGTCGCGCTTTACTTTATTATATCTTTGATTGATTGATTAGGAGCTGACATAGGTGTAGAAGGAAACATCATTGACGAACTGGTTCATGTTCTTGTTGAATGTTGGCTGGTCCCTGTCCGCTGTGAAGTTGGTCCTAATCGATCGTTTATGCTCATCATTTATATTCTTCTGATTGAGATATGTGTTGAAGAACTGGTGGTATGGATGATGATCAGTACAAAGTGTCCACTCACCCGATCAACTCTATCATTCTACTTACATCATTGAAGAATCGATTAAAGTCAACGGAAGCAAAGTTATATATGGTGTTGATGATTTCCTCGGAATGGACACTGTGTGACTTGGAGAGGAGGATGTCAAAGAAGACGGCAACGAACGAGCAGCCAAAGACCTTCTCTTGCATTGTGATACGCTCGTAGAGCTTATACTTGGCATTGAGTTTGTCAAAGTAGTCCAGGTTCTGCTTGAATAAATTTACATCGTTCTGTTGGAATGTCGTCTGGAATGCCATCATGATCGACTCGAGTTGTCTCTGTGATGCTGCACTGTCATGATGTCCATTAACATGTCCATTGCCATTGACATTGCCATTTCCATTTGCCACAACTACAATGCCATTACTGTTGCTAGTGTTACCGAACATCAGCGCATTGGTGGATGAGGAGGAGGAAGAGGAGGAGGAGGATGAGGTGGATGAGGGGAAGAAGTGTTTCCAATGATTGTCAAGGATGGAGTAGAGGAGTGTGAAGAAAAGTGGACGGAGCACATTGGTAGAGTTGATGATCACAGGGTAGATGTGCTCCATTGAGAACTGAATGATTGACGAGAGCAATGTGTCAAATGAATGACCATAGGTCTGAATGACGAATGTCAATATCTCAATCAGTTTCTTAATAATAACGTTGCCAGTCTCGTTTGATCCCGATCCCAGCAGGTTCTTAATATTGTTGCCTCCAAGTATCTCGAGGAATGTCCTGGAAGGTAGTTTGAGTGAATGAGTTAGTGAGGTCTATGGGTGAGCCCAAGTGAGTGATGCTGGACATGCTTACGAGATTGTTTGTTGAGTGAATGCTACTCCAACTTTGGACTTGAGGGACTCAAAGAGTGTGAAGAAGAAGTCGAGGATGGACTCGAGTATGTCTGGCTTGTTGACGTAGATGCGGAATAGACCAAGAGTGACGCCAAGTGTGTCTTGGATAGCATCGTGAAGGATACCTTTGGCAAGGTTAGAGTCGGGAACAGACTTGATGACCGCCGTCAGTATCTTGAGTACGCGCTGCACACGCTGTATGACTTCATCCTTCATAAAGATCTTGTTCTCCACGAGACCGGGTATCTGGGGGATCTCCAGATAGGGGCCAGTGATGCCCTTAATGAATGGCGAGCACTTGGGTCGTCTCGAGTCAAACTGTGTGCTGAGATTGACGTTGGAGGGCGGGTTGAGGATGGCGTTGCAGACGGCCGAGTACACGACGCACTGTACCGACACAGGCAGCGGCGTGCATATGTTGTGTATGTTGCAAATGATGCCATCCATCTGAGCAAACAGGTTGAGGGGCTTGGTGGTGATGGCCAGCGACATCATCAGTCGTCCAGATGCCGTAGCCACCTTCTCTGGCACTGTGCGATCAAACATCTGAACCAATGTGCTGATCAACTTCTGTACAATTGTGTCAAACTCCTGTTGCTGCGCTGGTGATGCTCTAACCTGGTTACCATACTCTCCAAGCCAATAACTGAATGATCTCAATGTGTTTAGTATCTGTACTTGTCTGATTGAGTGTGATCATTGTTAGTTTATGGGTTTGGAATGATTCCAGTGTGCGTGGTGTGGCCGGATGGACGGACTACTTACAACTTCTCCCATTCACTACCGAATCGGAATGTGGCGTTGATGGATGAGAAAGCACACATGTCGATCAGCTTTTGATAGATGTAGTTGGATGCTGTGAACGTTTGAATGAAGAGTGCAACAAACTGATGTGATAGGCCTTCGAAAAGTTGAAGAATGGTTGTAACATCCTTGACCATACTACGCAGTTTGCTATCATTCTGATCGATCGTCCTATTCTGTATCAGCTCCTCAAGCTTTCCAAAGAAGGTCGTTACATTCTGTGCAAACAATGGATACTATAATGTATGTGATTGGATTGATTCCAAGTGTATGTGAGTGAGTGAATGTGATCAAAGTGATTGAATGAATGAATGAACACTTACAAGGTTCTCCAATCCTTTGTTTGGATATATCTCTGTGATCTTGACTATGATCTCGATGCAGTCGCGAATGAATAGGTCGTGTTGGGAGGCGATGGGCTCCATCTCGTTGTCAACCTCTTCACAGTCGTCCAGCTGCGCCAGTTGACTGTTGTAGGCGTTGAGCACACGCTTGACAAGCTCCGACTGCAACATGATCAGACCGTCGGTGTACTTGCTGGAGCCGGGCAGCGACTGCTCGCGACCGTTGGTCAGCAGACAGTCGAGGAACATCATCCAGATATCTAGACACAGGTCGAACGCCTCGACCGACTGTTGGATGAACGTGTACTGGAACAGCAGGCCGAGGAAGTTGGTGATGTGGAAGCTGGGGTTGTTCTCCACGCGCTTCAAGTGGTTGGCAACAAACAGTGAGATGAACTGCGTGAACTTCTCGATGAACTCGCCGCTGTACGCTGCGATGCCATTGCCCGTCGTGATATCGGTCATCAACGAGAAGATCTGATGGAAGATGCGCAGCAGGAACTGCTCAAACTCCTTGGGCACGCAGTTCTTGGACAGTATCTCATTCAAGCATGTCAATGCCTGAATACTACTTCGCTCGATCCTAATATACTTGAACAACATCTCCAACAATGATGGTGTCAACAGTTCATTCAAAGGTATCCAAGAGAAGTAACAAAGTAGTGCATCTGTGTGATTGATTGAGTGTGAGTGTGAGTGTGAGTGGGGCTGGGGCTGGAACCATTCCACCAACATACCAAAGACTGCTTTGGTCAGATTCCTGGCCTCTTGACTGATGTTGAATGAGTAGGTGTTGGTGTCGGGTGAGCCGACTTGGAAGGGCAGACCAACGTCAGTCTTGGACTTTTTGAGTGCGTTCTGATCGAATAGTTGATCGAGGTATTTGGTCAGCACGTCGAGGATGGCCGGTACATGTTCCAGTAGTAGTCGTTTAAGACTGTCCTTCTTCTGCTGTGTCAACACCTCTTTGGAGGTGATGAACTCCTCCGATATATACTGCAATAGATTGACACCCTTTACGCCCATTGCTGGATTCCTAACCAATGACATAATATTCATCATATATTCCTGTGAGTTCTGATTAAAGTCTATCCTTCCAATATCCACTATAACCTGTCCAAGCTTCTTGAATACGAATGGAGGCAGTGTCTATATTTCGTTCGATCGTTTGATTTAGTGAGTGAGTCCTGGCATGTGCCTCGCCTGCCTGCGCCATCGACCTTACCTTATTGTTTATGTATAGATCAAAGAGGAATCCTTTAATGTCGTTCTGCCCTTGACTTGATATTGAAGACCATGATCTGATGACCTTGTCCTCGACGATGGACAGAGCGAACCAGTATACATATTGATTGCTAGAGTGTGTCATATAATGTTTAACATGCTCGTATGAATCCTTCTGTGATTTGTAACTCATAAGGAATGTGTCTGTGTCATGGGTCATGGGTCATGTCGTTAGTATTGGACTGGATTGGATTGATTGGATTGGACTGAGGTGGACGTGACCTACCCATCTCCTTTCGCTTTGGATGTCCTGCGTCCAAGGTGAAGAACTCATTCAATATCAATTCCAACTCTTTTGTTCTCTGTTCCATGTTGTTATTATCCATCTTCTTCTATCTTCTTCTATCTTCTATCTTCTAGACTTCTGGTGATTTGTACAATGTTTGATTAATTAATTAATTAATTGATTGATTGATTGATTGGATTGGATGAATGAGTGAGTGGATGGAATCAATCAATAATAATAATAATAACAACCAGAAGATGTCGTTAGTACAATGATGGTCACATTACAACTACTCTCAGTCAGTTGAATGGATGGATGTGTATGGACACATACGAGAAGTAATATTACTGCTGCTTGCTGTTTCTTCTCAGTGATAATGAATGAATGAATGAGTGAGTGAGTGAATAATGATTGATTGATAGAGAGTGCGAAGATGAGATGATGATTGATTGATTCTGATGCTATTGTGGTTGAATGAATGAATGAATGATTGACTGACTGAATAATATGAATGATTGATTGAGGGAGAGAGAGGGGAGAGTGTGGTGTGATTGGTGTCGTGTGTGGTGATAGCGGTGTGTATCTCTGTGTTTGTGTGTGTGTTGGGGGCGTGGGTGTGTTAGTGGTGAAGCACTGCAGTGTGATGCCCTCTGGTCCCGCAGCCTCTAAACAAGTTGCTGATGGTTAATGATGAAGAAGGGTAGAGTAGAGTAGGATAGGGTAGGGTAGTGTAGGGTCGAAGGGAAAGTGAGAATGTATTTGACCAATTAGACTGGACGATCTACTGTATCTTAAACAAACGAACGAAGGAATAAAGGAAGGCCAACGAACTAAGCTTGATGTGTCTATAATTATACTTTGTGCAATGGTGTGTTTGATAAATTAAAGATGATTGGACGAATGCGCGCTTTGTTGTTATTGTTGAACTTGACGCGAGTGATTGGTTGATTGGAAGGAGTGGAGTTGAGTGGAGTGGAGTGGAGTGATGGTATACCAAAGTAGTTTGTTAGCCTGTCAGTCAAACTTAGCTAGTAAGTCAGGAGACAGATAGAGAGAAGGGAAGGTAAATATATATTGTTGTTGTATGTTTGATTGATTGATTGAACGAAATGTTTGGGAAGACGATGTTTGACTGATTGATTGATTGATCATTAACTAAGTCAGTTAGTTATTTAGTTCCAAATGGAGTGAGACTGAGAGAGAGTGAAGACACAACTAATTTCAATTAATGAGGAGTCGTCGGTACCCTGATAGCCTAGCCCATCACTCTACAACAGTATCCCCCCCTTTGGGACAAGAATTTACACGGTCTACAAAGATGAAGAGGACGACGATAGATGATGTTGTTGATGCCATGTCTATTTGATGTCAACACAACACCTCACAAAACACTGCAACAACTAGTTACCATCCCTGTTATAATAACGACGTCTCGTCTTTTCTTTATAATTTTGGGGGAAAGGATAAAGTTGTTGATGGTGGACGAATCGGGACTGACGATGCAAGCCAAGATTTACATCTTTAGAGTGTTGTTGGTGAGTGTGGTTACTTATCGAAAGTCCTGATTCAAAGAGATAACCTTTGGCACAAGGTAGTGAGTGGTAGTAGAGGCAATCAGTCGCATGTGAGTGAGCAATCACTCATTCAAGGCAATCAATCAATCATTACTTATTTAAGAAGTACATTCTACATTCATTATATATATTGTTGGCGATGATAATAAGGTTGCAAGTGATTTACTCGACAGGAGGCTTACTACTTTGCCTGGAAACAGACATGTGTGAGTGAGTGGATGTGGTTGGTTGAGAGGGAGGGTTGGAGATCGCGGATCAATCATTGCATTCAGTCATACTGTACATTGGAATGTATGAAAGTAGTAGTTATATATATACTATATCGTTATAATTCATTGAGTAATGAATGATTGAACGATTGAATGATTGAATGATTGAATGGATTGATGGATGGAAGGATGGATGAAAGATGGTAGGGTCATGTTAACTACCAACCTGAAGACAAATATTTGTCATTCATTCTTTCATTGATTCATTGTAATAATGATGATGTAGATTGATTGTTTGATTGATTGATTACATTCTTGTTGTTGTCGTTGGTTGTATATTAACGAGACCAAACTAACTAAATAACTAACTAATTAACATGCATGTCATGCTCTAGTGTTGAAGTTAGTATCATCCATCCATCCATCCATTGATTCATCCATTGATTCATCCATCACGATGCATACCTATTATTATTGACATCGAGACATGTCCTTACATCATCGACTTGAATCAGACTGTCGAGTAATGGAAGCATCTCTAGCAGTTGAATGTCAGTGTCACTGTCGAACCAACTTTCAATGGGGATGGCGTTTTCAGGATGGAAGAGATAGGACATTGGAGAGTTGTCCACGATGATGGTGGATTTGAGGTCACGTCCAATCTTTGAGAGATCCTTGACAAAGTTGCCCTTGTGCGGGTGGCAGGCCTCGCGGAACAGACGGTGGTGCACGACGTGGTGCGGGTCCAGCAGGTCAAGCACGGGGTCGGCGTACTTGGACAGACTGGCCGTGAAGACGACGATCTCGAACTTTTGCGATATCTCCATGAGGAACTGGTCGACGTGCGGCCGCTTCAGCACGTAGACCTGGTGCACCTGGCCCTCGATCTCGACCGGCACGATAAAGTCGGCGTTGGGCACGGGCTTGAAGCTCGAGTGCACCAACGTCTCGTCGAGATCCAGTACCAATGTTTTCTTACCGCTTAGACCTGGAGCGATTGGTTTGAGTAGGCAATCTGGTGTATCTTGTGATAGACCTAGGTGTGCGCCAGTCGTATGATTTACATTGATCAACTCTTGTTTAACATGTTGTGTCCTATTCGTCTTATTATTATTATGATTATCTTTTTGATGTCCACCTGTTCTATCACTAAAGCAACATAATAATGACTTAAATATCTGTTTCTTCTTTCCTTTACCTTTATATATATTTGTTTGAATTTGTTAGTTTCCAAGTGTTTCCGCATGTGTTTCCATATGTGTTTCCGTGTGAGGCGAATGGACATACCCTTGGCATGTTTGGATGAATCTGCGCATTCATCTGCTGGGTTCTGTACTTGAGTTATAGGAGATGCCATTTAGACTGTTTCTCTGGTAAAGTATGTATGGTATATATTGTTACAATAAATAATAAATAAATAAGTATAGATGGTTGGTTGGATGGATGTTTGATGTTGGTTGGTGATGTTGGATGTTGTTGGATGTTATGGTAATGGATGGATGGATATATATGATTGAGTCGACTCGATTGAGCTACTGATACTACTCTTAGTTCAGAAGTATTGATTGATTATAAAGTTGGTCAAAAGTCGATCAGAAGTAAGACATCACTAAAGATGGTGTTGTTGAATAACTTAGAAGTGAGTGAAGTGAAGTGAAGTGGAGTGGAGTTGATTGATTGATGGATGTTGGCGAACTCTGAATGAGAACTGTTTGGTGGATTCCCACTTGTAGTAATAGTCGTATCCGACTTGTTGGGATTAAAGTTTGGTTTGATTGATGGATGGATGGATGGAAGGAAGGAAGGATGCAAGGGTAGGATAGGGTATATATGAGATTGTGATCCAATAAAGTCAATCAWYATCA
>NW_012236492.1:0-38756 GCF_000787575.1 Acytostelium subglobosum LB1 | reverse complement strand
TGTGGTGTGTAGAGAGTATGTTTACGAGAGATATGAGTGGAGCATGCAGCCGTTGCTGTTGAGAGTAGTCTGGTGTATGCCTGCTGATGATGATGATTTGTTTGTTGGTTGTTGATCCACGACGAGATAATGAAATGATCAAACAATCAATAAAGCAGATCAGTGAGTCAGTCCGTCTGTATGTATGTCAGGTGGCCAAGAAGGGAGGGGAGGGGATGGAGGCTGTCTTTGTACTGTTATTGTTATTGTTGTTGTTGTGTTGGTTTTGTTTGATTGTTTGATTGTTTGATTGTTTGATTGTTTGACTGTGATGCTGGATTGCTGTTGAATAGATTGATTGGAGGAGGATGGTGGAGCGAGGGAGATAATAGTATTAATTTAAAGATGACAAGTTTTAATCATCATCAACAACAGTGTGTTGTTGTGTTTGTTCTATCAATGGATGGGTGAGGGGGAGGCAAAGGCCTGGAGGGAGTGCGTGGTCTGGACCTTGTGTGAAGTGATGTGATGAGTGGTGTGTGTATGTGTGAACGACTCTTCGATCAATCACCAATCACCCCCCATCCACCACCATTCACACTCTCACACACAGTGCAGGATGTTTGGCGAATGGGATGACCAGCATTTGAAATGGAATCATACTTTTGAGAATGATGAGCAATGAATAATATTTCATGGACATAACCAGTACCTGGCTCCAAAGATATTGGATATCGTCTGTAGCTCTAGATATAGATGGCATTGAAATGGAAGTCGACTTGTTGTTGTAGCCAATCAATGGTACGCATGCCAATATGTCAGTCTTGATGTGGTCGACATTGTTGAGTGACCTATAGAACTCCTCGGTCGCTCTGTCTTCGTCGTCAAAGCCTGGCGACGAACACTTCATAAACGTAAACTTTGAGAGGTGTTTCGTGACTGGCGGGATGTAGGATAACTCCCGAGGACAGAATGAAAAGTTGATGATTGTGCTCTGGGTCGACTGGAGAAGGAACCTCAGAATCTTCTTTGGGAGAGGCTGGTTAAAACGAAAGGTTCGCAGAGTGTCTGCACTCTTTAGGTATTCCAGCATTGATTCGAGGAATCCAACCTGATCTTCCTTCTCTGAATCATACTCATCCCTACCGCAGTAGTCAAAGCCCTTTGCAAAGTCGAGAGACATAATTGACATTTGAATCGAGTTGAGGCATGGAGGAAATAAGCATCATTCATTGTTATGTTGGTTGTTTCAATGGATGGGCCTGATGACTCTTCGATTATTCACACAGCAGGATGTTCCAGGTCAAGTCATCCAAATTGAACAGGAACTAATACTACAACAATGAGCAATGAATATTATCTGATCTGATGAATAATTGTGTCTATGATCTAACTGACCAATAATCAATGATATTGTTTGAATGATGAGTGAGTCATACAAGAATGAAAATGAGGAGGGGGAAACGACAATCAATCCCAATTCCTATTCCCCAAAAGCAACAATCCATCAAAGAATCGACCACTTAGGGTGAGGATGTGATTCTTTCTACTCAAAACTCATTCATTCATTCACTCACTCATATTATCTATCTCGATTATCTCTATATATAGATATCAAGTGATGGACAATTGGAGAAAGATCAGTATAACACCAGTGCTTAACGCTGGTAGTTCAAATGGTGGCACAATGACAAGATCACCTGTACACAACGGAACGACCAATGATGGATCTCAAGACTCAATACCAAAGCCTTTAAAGGTACAGCAATTACCTTGACCACCTTCATTCATCGTTCAATCGACAGCAACACATCATCTAACATGCATCATCATTCATTAGTATCAAATACCAGATAATGACTTCTATAGTTATCTCATTGGAACATGGAAGAGGAACCTCGAATGGAAGGAGTTTGGCGGACTGTTTCCTCACATTAGGACAAGCAACACAGTTGTAATGGTACGATTGATGAACATGATCGATCATGCATGCATGTCATGTGATTGACTAACCCCGATATGTGACACAACTGCGACAACAACAACAACAACAACAACAACAACAACAACAACAACAACAACAAACAATAATAGATTGAAGAGTTCCCAAAGTATGATACAGATACAAATGCCAGACATTTAAAGTGGAGCTTTGGCAAGAGTCTATCAAAGAGTGAGATGCGATTCGGTTACTCAATGAAGTTTCTTTCAGCGCCCAAGAACATAGAGACATATCTAGAGTGGACATACATTGGCACCATATGTCATGGCAAATACCTGCCCGCCACCAACACAGCCGTACTCAACTTCTTCCAACCTCTCTCAACCGTCTTGGTAACATATAGAATCATAGATGAAAACAGTAATGTATCGATGTTTGATTGATTGAATGTGATTGATTGATGTGATTGATGCTAACACTCCCTCCACTCGCGGTAACAAAAACAGCAATGTCAGTATGTGTAGTGGAAGTAGATGAGAAGCAAACACCATCCATTCAGTATGGTAACATGTATAAGATCGATCCGGCACTCTATGCCGCTGAGAATAAATGATGGACCCAGCCTCAGTTGTCTGGGTCTGTCCACAGTGTGTACATAACAAGGAACAACGAACGAATGAAGGAATGAAGGAATGAATGATGCAAGGATGGATATGATATGTTATTCTTCGTTTAGTTGGACTCTAACTTGGCTTTTAGATTGCTGTTCTCAACCTCGAGCTTGGACGCCCAGTCTAACATCTCCTCTTGGTCCTTCTGGAGTGCTGCGTACTTGGTCTTCAACTCGGCCAACTCGCTCTGCACTTTGGCCAACATTAGACTGTTGCCAGGTGGCGAGACTGTCGCCTCGTTCTTGGCGGCGGTGGCGGCGGCAGCAGACTTGAGTGCGGCATCCTTCTGCTGTATCGTGTTCTGTAGCTCCATTCGCAGGGAATTGATCGTGGTGTCCTTCTGCTTCAATTGCTGCTCGTGTTGCTTCAATTGTTGTTCGTGTTGCTCCATCGTGGCCGAGTGCTCCTGGCTCTCTTGTCTAAGGCGCATCAACTCAAACACATCAACAGATTGAGAGTCGGTCAGTGAGTTGTTGTTGGCACTAGGTTGAGACGGGGCAGATGATGGGTTGGCCAATTGAACCTTGAGTGATTCGATCTGTGCCTTCAAGTCGTCGATTGCGTCGTCCTTGTCGACGACCAGGTCCTCAAGCTTGGTCATTGCTTCCGAAATGATGTTGTTCTCCTTCTCCTTATCCTCCAATAGTTGTTGGAGTTGGATAACAAGTTGAGAGTCTTGTGAAGGTTGTTGTTGAGGTGGTTGAAGTGGTTGGATTGGAATTGGTTGAGGTGTTTCCTGATGTGTAAGTGGAGGTGATTGATTCACAGGTGTACCAATATGTTGATCCTGTTGTAGTTGTTGTTGATGTTGCTGCTGCTGCTGTTGTTGTTGTTGCTTGTGTAATAACTCCATCTCTTCAATCTTCTTCTTGAGCTTGGCATTCTCCCTAAGTGTAGGTTGGACATCAGTTTGTCAGTCAAGTAACATGTTTGAAGGTGGCGCTATACATACTGCTCCAACTGTTGTTGCTGTTCCTTGTTGACATGTGGGACTATTGGTGATCCAGTTGGTGGTGATTGATTGGGAGTCAATGCTGATACCGTTGGATGAGTCTGTTGCTGTGCTGATGATGGACGTGTTCCTGGTCTAGGCTTATGAGAGCTGCCCAGGTGTCTGATTTTATCTGTGGATTGAATGAACGAATGATTGATGGGTCAGTGAGTGATTGGAAAAGTTCCAAAGGTCAGTAGACAAAATACCATAGACATCCTTGAAGAAGAGGGTAAAGTCAAAGTCGTAGAGCTGGATGGTGATCTTGTCCAGGGCGGTGGAGAATGGCTCTTCACCTTGTTCGGCATGAGTGAATGAATCGGACTTGCGAAGATGGTCCAGTCGGTCTTTGAAGCTGTTCAATCCAATTCGATGACTGATGATTGAGTTGAGATTGTTACGCTCGGCCACACTTGACTCGTCGAGGTTATGTACCAGCAGTCCGAGAATCAGGGTGTACAGACCCTGGACATGGACCTGCATTGCAGCGGTCGCCGCTGTAGTCGGCTGAAGGATTGACTCGACAATGAGCGAGAGATGTGAGCCGTTGCTAAAGAACTCCTTGACAGCCTTGGGCGACTGGTCCAGCCAGAGCGCCAACAACTTGAGCAGACCGATCTTGATCATTGGGTCGGTCTCTGTCTTCTTGGTGGAGAGCAGTGATGACATCAGTTTGTTGAACAGTGTGAGGGGTGGCTCGGATGCAGTCTTGGGCATCTCGACGCAGGCACCCAACAGCTGATCCTTGGTGTGTGTCGAGTCCTTGAGTGTGGCCGACAGCACAATACATGAGTACCAGAAGCTGGCAATGTCGAATCGCGCAGCATTTGGGCCGTCCCAGGAGAACATTGCACGGACCAGGTGTTGTCCAATCGATAGTTCCTCATCTTGAGCGGCGCTGTTGACGCTGCCCGCTGGTGCCGGTGAGTGCATTGGGGGAGTGATGGTTGAGGCCAGACCCATCTGGGCCTCCTCATTGCTCGACAGGTAGCATCTAAACACGTGAGTGGATGCCTGTTTCTCGATCAAGTCCTTTGAGTTGATGATGACCATCGCCAGACGGAGAAGGGCCGATTGCGACTGGCCCGTCAACTCGCTCTTGATCGACACGGACGAGAACTCGGCAATGTTCTCCGTGTGCTGATGGATGATCTCGCCCAGTGTGTAGAGCGCCTTGCTGCGGACGATCTGCGATGACATCTTGCCAAGACCCAGTCGGATGATCAAGTTCATCATGTTGCACTGACTGATCAAATGTTGATTGGGTGGCGTGCTCAAGTTGTTCCTCTCGACCAATGACAACACGAGGTCCAATGTCGACATGATGATTGCGAACTTGTTATCCGAGAGTATCCACATATCTGTGTTCTGTACCTGTAGCAAAGGTGATATCTTTGGTATGCATCCCATCTCCCTGAAGAAGTTCTGTGTGCATGATGTCAGGTCAGCAAGCTAGGCATTCATGAGTCGCCATTTGTCCATGTTATGACTTACCTGATTGGAGACGTTTCCTTTCAAGAGATTGAGTAGGACTATGATACAATCGTTGACGATGATGCCGCCCTCGGATTGTCCTTCCTTGCGGATGATCTCTAGAAGGACGTCAAAGGCACCCTCGAATGCGACGATCTTTTGGATCTCTTGATTGGACTTTGTGAGCTCGGTGAGTACCAACAATGCTTCATTCCTGATGATCTCGCGACCGTCTGAGAGAAGGCCCATTATATTGGTCATTGACATTGGACATGCCAATATAGTCTCCTGTACACTCTCGAAACGATTAGTCAACAATGTCCTAATCAACGTTGCCACCAAATATCGAACGTAATAATCCGACAATGATAACAGATCACATATCACCATGAAGTTCTTCTTATCATTGATGAACAACTCTGTATTATGCATTTGAATAATGTTATCATCTTTCTACATGTTTGATTGAACGAATGAATGAAAGAGTGAGTGAGCAAGTCCATCGATCAATCAATCAATCAATCAATCACATACTGGTGTACACCTTATTATTGAGGTGATAAGTTCAATTGCCTCGCGTATCAATTCAATGTCTTCACCTCTGACTTGATCCATTAACTTTGTGATGATGGGTATCTTTGAGCCAACTTGTTGATAGGCATTCTTGCCCAATGATGATAATTGTTGTATAGCAGACTTCTTATCATCCATTGATACACTATCCAGTGACAACCTCTCAAGCAATGATTCAACCGAAGCCTCTGGATCATGTTGTTTTCCACCAACACCTCTCTGACCACCCGTAGCAGTCTGTTCCAAAGTAGATGCTGCTCTTCCTAATAAGCCACCTAACCACTGACTCATCTTTCTTTCTTTCTTTCTTTCTTTCTTTTGTTAATATATATGTATGATTGAATGAATGAATGAATGAGAGAATGAACTTTATGATTCAATCATTCATTTTTGATGATGTTCAAAGCAAGGTCAAGGGTGCGTTGCAAGTCAAACACACTTTGTGAGTCACAACCAACACATCACTACACATAATACTTCTGTTGTTGTCAGACGATGAAGACTTCTTAGATTGGACTTCAAAGTAGTTTGAGTTTGTCATCCCTGGTAAGTATTGTGTTGTTATAATATTACACACACAAACAACAACACACACTTATATAGGATGTCCTTTCCATAAAAGGATACTTATATGTTCACATAAGTAGTAAGATGGTCAGAGAGTAGTTGTGTGAACATGATGTGATGAACAATTATTATTTATTTAAATAAAATTAAAGTTGTTTAAAAACAGAATGAGTAAGTGTGTGAGTGTGAACACTCCCCTTGCAAACAAACAAACAAAGCTCAGTGTTTCATTCACAAGAGACATTCAGTCGCGCAGCCAGCCAACCAACCAACGCATCACATACACCTCTAGCCAAGTTGTTAGTTGATCTCCCCAGACAGAACAAAAAAGACATCAATATAACCAAACCGATTGTTGTATAGCATATATTAACAATCAAACTGGTTATACTCTTATCTCTATCTCTCTATCTACGAAGAAGACATCACAACTCCTGTTTACCCACAACAAAGCCTCTTTGAAGCTTTAACCAAGTAAGCAGTAGCAGCCACAAAGGAGTAGCGAAGTTAGCACACGAGCGAGCTAAAATCATTACAAGTATGTATATGTTTGATCATTCAGTTCAATCAGTTCAATCAATCATGTTAACATACTCTATGATGTACCAAGTATCACAAAGTTATCAAACAAAGTAGTTTATTAAATAGGTTATCATTTGGGTCGTGCTGATTTCATTTCAGAAGTAATCGGAACCAAACCAGCCAACCAGACATCAAGCATTGAATATATGTCAACAACACAATCGAAGAACAACAGCAGTAGCAAAGAACATGAGCCTCTAAACAACACCTCCTCTGCCCCATCCACCCCTGTCGCCCCACGTCCCGGTGCCGGTGGAAACTACGTACCTCCCCAACAACCACAACCACAACCACAACAGCAGCAGCAACAGCAGACACCTCCAATGAGCAATGGTATGTTTGTGTTCTTCAATCAATGTCAATGACATCAAGTGCACTTGTCAATGTCATTCAATCAATCTTCTTTTTTTGACGACACGCCCAAGACTTTGACTGACCAAATGATCACCACCCTTTCTATTCTTTTTCTTCAACTTCCTTCCTATCTCTCTTTGTTTGTCCAATCGACTCATTGATGATGGATGACCTTCGAACGTTCAATCTTGATTCAACAGGTGGAGGTGGAGCATACAAACCCAAGTATGTACTATTCAAATCAAATCAAACGAATCATTCATTCATTCATTCTTTCATACGATATATCTAACACAAAACAATCATTCCAATCATTCAAACAAACAAACAATCAATCAATTAATCAAACTTATTTATCTATCTCTTCTATATCTCTTTCTATTTATATGAACTCTTCGAATACTACAACTGACTATAGGTATCAGCATCAGCAGCAACCACCTTACTACAACAACAACCAGCAGGGAGGTTATATGCCCCAACAACAACAACAGCAGCAACAACATAGACATCCAGGTGGTGGACACGCCCCTCACAACAACCAATCATACAGAGGACCAAAGAATCAGCAGCAGCAGCAGCAGCCACATCATAACCCAAATCTGAATCCACAGCAGCCGCCTCCACAACAGCCTCCACAACAGCAGCCACCACAACAGCAGCAGCCTCCACTACCACAACAACAGCAGCAGCCGCCACAACAACAACCTCTACAACAGCACAACAAGAACAAGCAGCCTCATCAGCAACAGCAGCAGCAGCCACAGCAACAGCATCAGCAGTCACCGATCCAGCAGAGACCACCACAGCAACAACCATATGTCGATCCACAATCAGTGCAACAGCTGCCACCACAGCCACTGCAGCCGATGGTTGCGAGGCCTTCACTTGCCAACCCAGCCCTCATGGACTTCCCGCTGCGTACGCATTCAGCTCCACCCGCGCTCAACGATTTGAACAAATGGAGTGCCGGTGGTGCCGTTCCGCCTCCACTGAAGCACGTCCAACATGTAAGTGATCTTGATTTGATCGTGGAGATGTCGACCACTACTAACACATTGCCATTAGTTCTTACCCAATGTTGCCCACTATCCTCAGTTTGGTGGATATCCAACACAGGCATATGGCCCCTATGGTCCATTTCCTCAACCTATACCCATCCCAGATGTGGCCTACGGCGGCCAATATCAGTCCAGTTCACCAATGACAATATCCAAGGATAGGAAGTCACACGCTGTGGAGATCGTCGATCCAAGCACCAATACGGCGGTCAACACTTCGTCGCCACCCAAGTCAACACCGCCTCGATCAACACCACCTCAGGCAACACCGCCACAGTCGACTCATCCAACACAACAGACAGCGTCGTCGACGCCTCCTGCACAGGCAAGTGCTACAGCAGTGGCCACCCCATCCGTTGCCACGGCGTCGTCAGCGACTACCCCCGCCACCCCCACGACTTCGCCTGCAACCGCAACGGCTACAGCACCCGCCACTGCGACCTCACCAGCACCAGCCCCTGCCAAGTTTGGATTCAGTATGGGCAATGCTCATGCACGCAAGAAGGACAAGCCCAAGACTGATCTTACACCACCTGCTGCCGGCTCGACTGAAGCCGACAAACCTCTCACGGCCGCATCATCAACCGAATCGACGACAGTGTCCTCCTCAACCAGCAAGCCTTTGGACACAACAGTGGAGACCAATACACCTAAGATTGAGGAGTCCACATCAACCCCAACCACACCGGCCGCGACCACCTCCTCCACTTCCGAGGACACTACTGCCAATGATCTGCCCGTCGAGGACAAGACCAAGACAGAGAGCCCTCAAACGACGAATGCTGGAGTGACGGAGCCCGTCACCCCGGCTGCAGAGCAGGTCGAGCAGAAGAAGCAGGACATCGAGATGGAGGATGGCGAGTTGACTACTCAAGACAAGACTGGTGACGACGACTCTGCTGCGGCAACGCCAGCAACGCCTGCAGCGGCGGAGGAGGAGGAGGAGTGGGAGAAGAACCAGCCGACCGAGGCGGCCGCATCGTTCCCCCAGAGCTCCAAGACACCACTGTACAATAGCGGTTCAGGATTTGGCACGAGCCCATCTGATCTAATTCGCTCGTCCAGCGGAACGCAGCCATTCGCTTCAAAGAGCACTGGCAACGTCATCCGTTACACCAAGGAGGAGCTGATGAAGTACCTGCCGCCCAACATCGAGTCGCTCCCCGACCTCAAGGAGCTGGGCATGGATCTGAACCGAAGCAACGGTGGCACTGGCAGTGGCCCCGGAAGTGGACCCAAGCTGAACAAGTCGGGCAACAACTACCCACCMCAGCCAATGGGCAAGATGATGCCAAAGCAGCCAGGCGCCTACCAGAACAAGCCCTACGGCCAGTACAACAGCCAATCGTTCGGACAGTACAAGAACTATCAGCAGCAGATCCAGCAGCAGTTCATCCCACAACAGCCCCCTCAGCCGGCGCTGCCTGTCAACGAGAACAGATGGCAGAGGACAAAGGTGGAGGACCTCAGCGACACGGACCAAGAGCTGAGAAAGGCCAAGTTCATTCTGAACAGAATTACTGCAGAGAAGTTTGAGTCGCAGGCCCAAAGCCTGCTCGAGCTTGGCGTCACCAGGAACATCGATGTGTTCACCGGTGTCATCACGATCATCTTTAGCAAGGCCATCACAGAGACCAAGTACGTGACGATGTACACCGAGCTGTGCAAGAAGATGTTCACCTTTGAGCGTACAGAGAAGGAGAGCGAGAGGCAGGCACTGGTGGACGCGGGCACCCCCGCTGACCAGATCAAGGAGGACGACTTCAGGCCCAAGCTGCGAACTCTGCTGCTCCAGACGTGCCAGACTGAGTACGAGAAGATCACACAGCTGTTCCCAACGATCCACGAGATCCCAGACGACCTGACCGGTGCTGAGCGCACTGACTTTGAGGAGAAGCAGTTCATCCAGCGCAAGAAGATCTACGGTCTGATCAACTTTATCGCCGAGCTGTTCAAGCAGGACATGCTGAGCGACAAGATCATCCACGCCATCCTCGTCGCACTGATGGGCGAGCTCAACAAACCCCAAGAGATCAAGCTGGAGTGCTTCTGCAAGCTGCTTGCGCCAATCGGCAGCAAGATCGTCTCCAAGAAGGGCGCCGATACCTTCATGATGGGCTACTACCAGCGCATGGAGCAGCTCATCTCGCCACAGTCCAACCTGTCGACACGTATCAAGTTCTTGATTCAAAACGTCCTGGACCTGAAGAACAACGGCTGGAAGAGCAAGGAGGTCGAGACGCCCAAGACCACGAGCAACGAGCGCACCGTCGAGGATGATCGCAAGACCAACAACTTTGTCAAGCAGGCACCCAACTCCAAGAACAACATGTTCAACGCAGCATCCTCCTTCACGCGTCCCACTGTCAAGCCCATTAGCGGTATGGGTGGCATGGGTGGTATGCCTGGAATGGGTGGCATGGGCAGCATGGGTGGTATGGGTGGCGGCATCAAGAAGCCAGCAGGCATCCTCCAGCCAACGATGGGATACGATCAGAACAAAAAGTTCTCGCCACAACAGCAGCAGCAGCAACAGCACTATCATCCACAGCAGCAGCAACAGCAAGGCCGACCAATGTCATCGACATCGACCTCACAGACAGGCTCTCACAAGCCCGCCGAGAAGAAGGTGTCATGGGAGTCGGTCAGCTCAACCGTGGACGAGTCTCTCGATGAGTACCTGGAGCTCAAGGACATCACAGAGTTTGCCGAAAACATCTCTCACGATATCACTTCAACCGATCTCTATCCCAACGTCATCTCTGCCATCGTCTCCAAGGCCATCAACTCGAAGGAAAGTGGTCTCAACGCCCTCTCCAATCTCATCATCGACCTCATCACCAAGGAGCATCTCTTCACCAAGGATATGCTCAACGATGGGTATGTTCACATCCATTCCATTCAATCAATCGATAGATCAATCACTAACCAACCAACCAACCTTTAGATTTGATTTGTTTGCAGAGACACTCACAGATGTCTTTGAAGACAGACCACTGGCCTACAAGCAGATTGGATACATATGCTACACTCTCTTCCAATGTAATTTACTCACGCTGCCACATTTCACCAAGGTCCTCTCGGCCCAGGTCTCGTCATGTGGGTCCTCCATCGCCAAGATATTGAAAGAATTCGTTTCACAGTTTGAAGTCGAGGATAAGGCCGTCCAGTCCTTCAAAGAGAACAGCATAGACATCACAGCCTTTTACAGCAAAGGTACGAGCAGGGATACAATCATTGAGTCATTTGGCGACGACTGTCAGACGTTTGTGGATAAGTACATCAAGGCTTGAGCAGGCAGTCAGTCCCTCAGCAACACCAGCGCTGTGCCCAACACATTCACTACACAACAACCAAGCACCAAGACATACCAGCAGCACGATCTCATCCCCCTTTATAATATAATATAAACTTATACATATATTTATAGCCATCTGATCTTACACTTTATTCGGGTCGTACGACCCACCAACAGCGAGGTAGTAAACAATTCCAGACTTGTGGTTGGGGCGTCTCCTCACAGGGGCACATACTACCTCCTATTTGCAGATGAGTCCCAACCCCTCCTGATCATTTTGCGATTTTTTTGTTTGTTTTTTGGATACTTTTGACGTCAGTGGTGGTCCTTGAGGGACCCGACACCTGATTGATTGTTTACTCCCCATCTATCTTCATAATAACTGAACAGATAAATATAAATATATATATATAATCAACTTTGAGAGAGATGGATAGTGTTGTCGATTTCTTACAAAGTTGTGACCTCAACCCTAGGTTCAAAGAGATAAAGAAGGGAAGTAGGAACATGTATGGTGGTATCATCATGTTGTTCTACCTTCCCTTACTGATCCTATATCTATATTATACTATCCAGCCATTATATGGTACATATCAATGATTCATGGACTTAGTGATCACCTCAACGCTGACTCCCCCAACTCCCATCCAAACAGGTCCTCTTCCATCATGTTGCGCATGTGCCAATCTTGATACACCTTTAGATTCATGGATATTCATGGCGGTCGATGATGAATGTACAAAGAACTCAACTTGTAAACAATATGTCCAGGATCAACTCTCGGTAAACTGTGATGCGTATGTCTTCCACGATCAATGTCCATGGACAAGAAATGTCAGGCCACTGACACCAATCCATTATCCAGTGCACTTCAATATCTTCCAGTTCCAGATGACAACTTAACCATCAATATTGTACAGATTGGATGTGTTGGACTTAGAGCTGGAGAGACGTGTGATTCAACATGTTTAGAGGTATCAAATAGATGGATAACAAATGTGGACTTTGCATCAAGTGACAATCGGAATCAAGCAAAGATACGTTGTCCATTGCGTATTGGTGCATGTGACTACAAAGCCATGTATAGTGCACAAGAAATGTATGAATTGGACATTGCAAATGACTTGGTGGACACTCCACTCACGCAATCAATCAATCAATCAAACAAATAGGTCACCACATTCAGTATGTAGATATCCTGAGATCAAGGGAATATTGTTAAAGGTTGGTGCTGGTATGGGTCTTCTCAATGGAACATTGATTACTTTGAGATTGTTGATACGTGCTTGGTGGAATAGGATTGGTACTAGAGGTGAGACACCCGGTACAATCAATGATTATTGGCGAGGTCTATTAGTCGGTCTCATTTTCAACTACTTTGGTATTGCCTACCTCACTGCTGCCTCTGCCATCAACAAGCGATTCAGATACGGTGGTCAGCTTGCCATTGGTTTCCTCATCATGTTCTTCAAGGTATGTGCACTGGGACCAGGACTTGGCCCTCGCTCTCGCCCTCACCCTCGCCCTCACTAACCCCAATGGAACTATTCCACTTGGCCAATGTTAGACACCATTTGTTGTATATCTCATTATTATATTCACACAGTATTGGACACCAATGAGTATATTACTTATATTTGGATGCATTGGAGTATCCATATTGACACGAACAACTTATAATCTGTTGGACTTGGAGATACAGTCGCGGAACTGTGTCGTTATGTCACAGGATTTGGATCATTTCAACAACTTGAACTCGGAAAAGATTGATAGAGATGATGATCAATTCACTTATATACCACCTGATAAGGTGAAGCCGGTACTATTCTCACAGTGGCGTCACTTCTTCCTGGGCTTTGCCATGAACATCTTTGCCATCTACCCTCTGGCCAAACATGACATCAAGCGATACAGTGGTCTAAAGGCTGGATTCTATTTCTCAATATGCACTGTCACGCTGGTCGCGGTATGGATTGTACTCTATTCCTTGGACGCGTGGCAGTACATCACGTTCAACTTCCCCTTCCCCCTGGGCCAGGCTTCGCGCTCAGACCACCATCATCACACCACACACAACTCAACGACGTCATCATCAAGCGAGCCCAGTTCAGAGGACTCACAATCGATCCCTCTGTCAGAGGTGTATCGAACAGCATTCCTACAGTCGACATACTTTGCAATATCATGGTCAATGATCATGGTCATAGTGTATCACTTCTCGTTGTTTATCAAGTATCTGCCAGAGACTAGACCATGGTTCTCATTTGTTGGATTGGCGAGGAAGCCACAGGGCAAGAAGACAGACTACAATCTAGGTGTACTACTTAGCACACTACCAATGGCATTTGCATACTTTTGTTTCTTCTACTTTGAGTTCACGCCCTATGTCAATGGTCCACTTCCCAAGTCCCCAGCAGACTGCACCTACCCTGGCTGGACCCTAGTTATACCTCCACTTGGTGTAATACCGGCCATTGGATTCTTCATATTTGCTCATACCGAGTTGTTTAGGTATGGTTCATAACTATTTGGAACTATTCCAATCACTCACTAACCCAATCAATCACATCTAGATGGGGCGCACTTTCATCGATTGGAGTCAACTTGATGGTGTTCTGCCTTGGATCATCGGCATTGTTGTTCAATTATTGTTTGGGTTCGATACAAGAGTATTTCTACCCGATGACATGGGTCAATGGATTACTTGGTACTTTTATCTTTATTTATGGATCAATCAGACCGAATGCAATCTATGTATTGGACAAAAAGAATCATGATGGTCAATACATTGAAGAGGAGAGATTACTCCAAAACAAGCCACAACATCCTATCAATGGTAAGTCCAAACCTATCCATCCAATCATTCATTCATTCATTCAATCAAACATAAGACCTGACACTTACCCTTGCCCTACCCCAACCTAGTTTACTCGGACAAGTGATCAATCATTCAATCAGACAGACATTGTTGGTTGGATTCCGTTATTTATATACCATTAAAAATATACATGTGTAATAATCTATCTGTTTGAAAGTGTCTCTCTATATATTTGGATTTAGACCAGGGTTGGCAGGATGGCTGGGTTGCGTCGCCGCCCACCCAACATCATCACTTACCCTACCCTTGCCCTTACCCTCGCTCACTACACCCTACCATCTGGCAAAGTGTACCTCGGTGAATGAGTGAATGTTGATATCGACCTTCTCGCCCGAGTCAAGAATCAGCTCTCCTGTCAGCTTGCCAATGATCTGGTGGAAGCTTGACATGACCAGTCCAAAGTTGTTGTTCTCCCACTTCTTGCGGAATGGTGTAAAGGACAGTGATGAGGTCGAGCCAAAGCGGCCATGGCGACAGATGAATCTCCAAGGCGCCATCAGGTCCTTCTTGTTGTACTCAAACTCGATGTGGCCGAGCTTGTGGATGATGCCATCCATGTTGATGGCATTCTCCGTGTGTGTCGTCAGATCTCCAAAGCCAGTGCCCAGGTTGAGTCCGATTGGACGACCGTCGTTGGTGTGTCCCCAACAGGTGCTCCATATCCAGAAGCTGTTGTAGTCCCATATGCCACGACCCCAGTCCAAGATACCAAATGCGTCTTGCAATTGATATTGACCGAGATACTCTTTGCCATCTATCATCAGACTTCCAGTGACCGGTATCAGATTAGTCTTTCTGTTGTAATAGAAGTTGGACTTTCCGATTGGAGTACACAACACCACTGACTCTCTCTTTGGAGACAAGTTGAATGTCAACTCAGCCACCAACTTTAACTTTTGGCTTGTCACCTGGATTTGATTGATTGAATCAGGGAATGAGTGAGTTAGAATGATGGATTGATGGATGGTTCCAAGGTATGTTGATTGATTGAGGGTGGGATGATGGAGTGATTTGGTGTTGGAATGATTCCAAGATTGAGCGAGTGAGTGAGTGATTGGAATGATTCCAATATGATTCCACAAGTGATGGATTGTGTTTGGAATGGTCCCTGGGTGATTGGCCGCACATTGGTCCGATGAAACATACCTTTACAGTGTGGACCAAGGTCTCTTCATACACCTCAAGTACACCTTTGCTCTCGTTGTTGGCAGGACATCGTTCATTGACTTCAAAGTGTTGACTGTATGACTTTGACTTGTAGTCTAGGTGTATTCCTTGTTGACAACTGTCACGTGGTAACAGTAGACCCTTGGTCAATGATGAAGATGTGACCTCATCCTGCACAGTCTTATTGTCTACAAAGTCAATGAAGAACACTTGGAAGTTGATGACGTAGCCCAAATCAATGGCGGCCACTGCAAAGTAGAACCTATCACTTCCAACCGAATAATAGTTCCACTCCTTCAACCTATAAGCCTTCTTCCATCTTCCCAATGCCTCTGGATTATACTTGATCAATGGTTGTCTAGCCCAACCCTTAAACATCAACTGTCCCTTATCATTCAATAAGTTTCCATATTGATTCTTCAACTCTGTCTGATCCCTATGTGATTGAGTGTTTGAGTTTGTGTGTGATTGATTGTGTGAGTTTGAATGTGTGGCCTTAGAGAGGGCTCAATAAAGGCCTCACTTACTCAATAGAGTCAGATGTATATTCCTTGCACTTTGTCATTGATTATTATTTGTAAATAAATAAATGGAGTTATAACTATGATATATATCTTGTCGGAGTACGTTGATTTAAATTGAGATACTTTGGTCATTAGTATCTAGTTTTGAGTCATGTGCTCTCGGAGGAGGACAACAAGAAGGAAGAAAAAACATAGTGTTTAGTTGGACCCAACCCCCAAGCCCCACTTGATGAACAAAAAATGGGCACTTTGATAAGGTCCTTTGCAGAACGAAAACCACCCCACCGGGGAGATCCTTGTAGGTACCTGGCCCAAGAACAAACACTAGTTTGTGTTTGTCACTTCGGAGTTAGGAAGAGATAATAAGATATTATTATTTCTCAACGGAGGAGGTTCAGGAACTTTAACTTGGGCGATGAATTCATAGACCCAAAATAACTATTTGTCGACAGGTTCTGATGGGGCGACATTTGCCCAGGGTTAAAATAAAACGACTGATTGAGAGATACTGATTGCTGATTGATTGGTCTGTTATCGGACCCAACATATAAGATGGACGAGTATCATGGGAAGGGATGGGATGGGATTTGATTGAATAGTATTATTATTTAAAGGTGACATATTCTATTTGACGCAATTCCAATGAATGGTGTGTCAATCAGATAAGATAGACATACAGACATCCAGACAGACAGACAGCCAGCCAGCCAGGTGTAGGGATGGACATACATCTAAACAACAAACTCTGGCTGCTTGGTTGTGATGTTCTCGATGATTGAGTTCATGTGGAGACAGATGTTCTCAATGCTCTTGTCCCATTGAGAGAAACAATCGCCTTCGGTCTCGAATTGGATCAGACGGTCAATCTGGTCGATTGAACCAACGAGACGACTCTCCATCATCATCTTGGCGGCGATCTTCTCGGCCTTGTCCGAAGGGATCTCCAGCAGTGAGCCCAGCTCATCAAAAGTGATGTTGTTGTAAATCTTGCTTGCGGCAAACAAGTTGTGCTCCATCACTGCCTTGTCCAACACCGTTCCACCATCAGACAACAAAGCCATCTGGTGAGGCTTCAGCAACTGAGCAAACTTGGTCACCTCTGACTTTCTCAATACTCTTTCGAAAAACCTAAAGTGATTGTTGGATTGAGTGAGTGGAATGATTCCAGGTTGATTGATTGAATGTTGAGATAATACATACATCTTCTCCAGAATTGGATAGACAACCTTGGTCGCCTCGGACTGTGAGCTTCTTTCATCTTTGTACAAAGTGGCAAGCATACGTGATCGCTGTGGACCTGCCTTGTCGAGAATGGCACAGATGATTGAGCACATCAATGCCATTGCTCTATCGCCCTCGCTTGGCAGAATAGTTGACAATTCATAATACTTGTTGCTGGCCTTCAAGAACATACGCTTGTAGTCCATAATCCTTGCGAAACAGGTCTATGCTATGTGTAAGTATCCATGTCCATGTCCATGACTGTGGCTGTACATAACATACCTTGTGTGCCAGGATCAACTTCTGCTTCTTGACAAGATGGATAGAGTCTGATGCTCTGTTGATGTATGTCTCGGCTTGTACCGACTCCTCCTCTTCCAAGAACAATCTAGCAATCTTGACATATATCTTTACCTTGTATTCTGGTGAGATGACACTGATTATGATTGATTGATTGATTGAATGATTGAATGAATGAGTGAATGAATGGAGGTGAATAAGTGGCGAGAGACCAATACATACCGTTGGCTACTGTCGAGTGGAATTGCCATCAGACATTTGGCCGCATCTCTCCAGTTCTCTTGTCTCTCGAGCAACTTGGCCAAGTTGTAACGAATGTCAGAGACCTGCTCCTCAAAGGCAACAACTCTGTCTTGAATACGCTCAAGGATATAGTTGCTCAATGACATCTGAGCAGCGCTGTCCAGTCCCTTCAAAGCCACAGTCAACGTGGTCAAGATCGATCTTGAGATGACCAATGGTGTAGACTCCTCAGTAACTTTGATTTTGTTTGTTAGTTTGTTGTTGTTGGACACTCAATCAATGTCGACATCGCGATGAAGACGATACTATACCATGAGTGATGAACACTTTGAGATTGTTGAGATCCTTTGTATCGACCAACTGTTGTAACAACGACTTGTACTTCTCACTCTTGATCTTGTGATCGCTCAATGCAGCTGTCTCCTCCAATATCTTTTGCATTTGCTGTTGGCTCATTGTGTATATATGTATGTATGTGTGTTATAAATATAAAGAATACAGAGTTAAATGAATATTAAGATACTTTGTTTGACATTATTGCCTCAACAACATGCCTAAATCAAACATGATTGTTGATGATCAAACTCAATTTTGATGAATTATGGGAATTAATTTGGAAGTTGAACTTCCCCTTCCCAATCAATTCAAATGAATTTGAGTAGTTAGTATTTGGAATCATTCCATCTCGTTGATTGATAGAGTAATATATATATAATATGTAGTGATATCATAAAAGATTGATGAACAATAAGTAGTGATCTCATTGAATGAAAGAATGAATGAATGATTCAATTTGATTAATTTTTTATTTATTTGATCAATATGTGAGTGAACATCAACAACACTCAATCAAAATCAATGTGCTGTTCAACTTCTCACATTTATTACTTAACAACTACATAATCATAACATATATTAATATTTATATATAATAATGGTCGACTTTACCAACACTCAAAAGAATTATCAAGCCTTCAAACAGTTGGCAGAGGCACAATCAACAGATCAAGCAAAGGCCAACACCCTCTTGGCTCAGCTCAAGATTGCCCTGATTCAATTGGCAACTCCATCACAAACAGAGCACAATGATCAAGTTCTTAAGGAGTGTGTTCTAGCAAGTATGATCAATCATTCAATCCATTCATTCTTTGATCATTGATCACTCACATACTCATTCAATCAAACATAACTTTAGGAGATATATTGGAGTCTGCTGCATTGTACACTGTTAAGCAGAGAGATATAAAGGCATTCGATAGATACTATTCACAGTTGACACCATATTACAATGATTACAAGAAGTTCATTCAACCATCAGCTCAGCAGTACAGCATCATTGGTCTCAATCTGATGAAGTTGTTGGCCACTAACCAGACGGCACGATTCCATGCCGACCTCGAGCTGATCCCATCCGACCTGCACACCAACCAATTCATCAGATTCCCATTGTTGGTGGAGAAGTCCATCTCTGAGGGCAGCTACCAAAAGGTCTTGGTATGCAGATCACAAGCACCATCAGAGTATTATGGTATCTTTGTTGATCTCTTGTCTGATACAATGAAGTATGTTATGTGATGTTCACGCTGTCAATCATACTCGCTCACTCACTAACTCAATCAATCAATGATGTATCTTAGGGAGGACATTGCCAACTGTATTGAGAAGTCATTCAAGTATCTGACAGTGACAGAGGCACAAAAGGTGTTGCAGATCAATAGTGTCGATCAGTTGAATCAATACGTACAGAAGCGTGGATGGAAGGTACAAGGCGATAGAATCCTTTTCGACTCTGGCCCGGCCCAAGTCGAGATTCCATCCATTCAACTCATTCGCCAGACGTTGCAATACGCCAAGGAGCTTGAGAGAATTGTATAGAGATCATTATCATTATCATACTTCCAATACAAAAGAGCGTCTTCTTCTTCCTTTGCATGCAAGGGAAGAAGGAACCAATGTATCTTCATCATCACTCATTCAATCATCCACCCAACAACAACAACAACAACATCAAGAGGAGGTAATAAACAACTCATTAACTCATAAACTTACTCCAATACAAGTGTTGGTACCAATGGTGCATCCATGGTACGATTGTCTTTTTTAATTGTTGGTATATGATATTAATACCAACAATTTAATGACTCCAGATAAAACATGGATTTACAAATGGTGAAATTGAGTTTGTTTGACATTGTACGATGAGTATTCTTTAGTCATCAACCAGGTATGTTTGTTAGTGTCTGGTTTGGAAAGACATCGGCTTGAATGGACATGAATTTTATGATAGAATTAATGAATTATTAATGCTGACCCGAATGTATATGTTGCCCTCCCTCAATAGCCAGCAAAACATCTACATTGATCCAGTATAATTCATGAGAATGAACACACCTAATGAGGGAGTTGTTGGAGTCCATGGTTTATAAGGTCACTACTCCGATCTCTGATCACGGTCGTGTGGTGGTCTCCTGGCTTGTTGGCTGGCTAGCTGATATATAGGCCTTGGCAATCACCAAACAAGGTGTAATAATTGGGGTCGTTGATTGCCTCCTACCACAAACAAACAAACTTCAAACACTAACCTTAATGCATTACAACTGATGGAACATTACTTTCACAGTCATAGACACATACTTAAACGGACCCAACACAGGCCTGCCATCAATCATTGTTCCCCCCACAACCACAACGATTGCACACGTTTGTACAATAGGGTTTTGTTTGTGGGTGTTTCGATCAAACTTAGATCCAAACTTACATCGTGAGATGACGTTTCATACATCGAGTGTTAGTGGCGGGAGTGATAAATATGATGGAGGGCAGGTTGGGTATATCCAGGTCATTTAGTCAAGTCAGACTTCCTTCCTCCTTTACTTTAATCATCGTCAAAAACATCAATATCATCACCATCACCATCAATCATTCATTATCAGTTTAAACAATCAATCAATCAATCAATCAATCAAACAATCAAACAATATATAATATATATAACTAAACAACAACAACAACACTATATATAATAAACATGAACTGCTTCGAAGCAATAGCAACTAAAGAACATAAAGCAATACATCAGGCTCAATTGGGTTTCCATCGAGGTGACACTATACTTGTATTTGAAACTGCACCAACTGGATGGTGGCGTGGAGAGATCTACGGCAAGAAGGGACTATTCCCTCAATCATACGTAACATGGAACAAAGAGCTCTATGGTGAAGATCCACTTGGCACATCAACCTCATCACTCCAACAACAATCACAATCACAATCACAACAACAATCACAATCACCAAAGATAAGCTTATCTCCACCTTTACAATCAACAACTCAACCACCGACAACAACAACATCGACAACAACTCAAATACCTCAAGTGAATGTCGTTCAGAAACAAAGACCAAAGTCAACAGAGATTGATAATATAGATGATGCATTCGAGGAGATTGATCGTATAATACAATCGACTTCGCCACATTCAATATCCCCTCCCGAGATGTCACCAGCCGGAGCAAAGAAGAAGCCAACAACGACAATGGCCCCACCACCCACGACGACCAGACAACAATATAACACAATGTCTGGTCAGCACTTGTCTTCATCCTCGCCGCCATTGTTAAAGATACCGCCAACCACCGCCAACAGCACGTCCACCAACGACTCTTTGAAAAAGTCACCAAGACTAAACATAAACAAGGAGCAGATGCTACATAGTGAGCAGCCCGGCGATGTAAAGTTCCACTCGAGGAAGGTGTCGGGACCGTCGGGCCCAGTCGAAGAGACAGACTCAAACAAGGAGTTCAACCATGGTGCCAGCGCATCTGACTTGTCATCGCGCATCCATCATCATCCAACCAGCGCCATCGATGCCGCGGGCAATGACGAGGCCACCAAGTACAGGACCCTGCCTAGCTCCACCGGATCATCCAACAAGCCTCGCAAGCCACTGTCCAATATCACCCGCGCCACGGGCAGGATCAGCATCAACGATGTGAACCTGGAGCAGCCGACGTACATCACCAAGGTGGTCGAGGCATATGGTCGCCTGGCCTACGAAGAGCTGTCGCTCAACGTCGACGACCTGGTCGTGGTGTACAACGCCAAGGACATCAATGGCGAATGGTGGGTTGGCAAGCTGAAGAACAACTACGGCATCTTCCCCAAGCGATGCGTCGAGATCATAAAGGACATCAGTGCGACCTTCAGACAGTCGCCACAATCCACCTCTAGCAACAACAGTAGCAGCAGCAACAGTCTGAGGAGCACGCCAGAGAGAATGTCGCCGGCACACACTCGTCGTCCATTCTCCATCCATCTAAGCAGTGGTGATCTATCCAGTTCATTATCTCAAATGCAACAACAACAGCAACAACAACTACAGCCACCATCTCCCAAGTCCACAACACCAAGTGCATCGCCAAGATCACCGTCGGTGGCATCCGAGGAGGCAGCCATTGCCGAGAAGATCAAGGCATCATTCTCTTTGTTCAACAGCAAGGAGGAGATGCTCGATGCCATGGGGGCGCTGGCCATCAAGTTCGTCAGACAGACCAACCTTCTAAAGCAAGAGCTGGAGCAAGAGAGAACACTGCGTGCAGCCTTTGAGAAAGAGTTGATTGCAGTGAAGAAGAACCAATCTTCTTCTTCTGATTGATTGATTGATTGATTGATTGTAATAAATAACAGACAGACAGACAGACATATATATTTATATACATTATACAACATCTGAATGTGTAGGGTGTAATTGTCATTGAATTGAATTGAATGGACCTGCCCCAGGTGTTGGTGTCGTTGGCACGACAACGTGGTCGACTTTTCTAAGTTTGCAAAACACATCATGTTTATCAATGTTGAACAACTACAAGTCAAACACATAATTACAAACAAATATCTTTGCTTATACATATAATACATGTTCATACTCATTGGTTAACTAGTTATACAAAGTCAAGGTCAAAGTCAAAGTCAAGGTCAACGTCATTCAAACTCAAAGAGTAAAGGGATAGATGTCAACGCCGACACAGCAACCGCAGCAACAGCAGCAGTCTGCACCGACATCACCTTTGCCATTATCAGGCAATAATAATAATGGTGCTCAACAACAACAACATCAACAACAGGGAGTAGCAACTCCACCTTCGACACCAGAGCCCATCTATAACTTGGTAAACAAATGTTTGAATAAGTTGGTGGCCGATAGTAGTAAGCGACAACAACAGATTAAGGAGGAGATTAGAAATATATTAGAGACACTCAAGGCTCATCCCAACCTGTTGACATCAGGCAGCAGTGATGTAGCAATCAAAAGTCAACACTGGATCACAGTAGTTGGTCAACTGGCCACCATCTTTCGTCTCTCATTCGAAGCCTACAACAACAACACCAAGCTAATACTACCCGCTCTTGAGATCACAGAGGTATGAATGAATGCATGCACGACTCCAGCGCGCAAGGGGATTGATCGACTAACTTCATCTATCCACAATCTAGAAATTGATATCATCAAACTATATCACATCGACTATGCTCGATGAGAATAAGAAGCCATTGATTGACAGGTTCCTCGAGGCTACACTGTTACATTGTGTCGATCTTGTTGGCGATGATATGGCATTATTGCAGGTGATCAAGTTGGTGACACTGACTGCGAGCAAGTATCACAAGTACACTCTGGTACTCTCGTTCAAGACTATGTTCTATATCTACGTGCACTCGAAGCCATTCTCCAACTTGTCCAACGCCACCAAGACTGCGATCACACAGTTACTCAACCGTCTGTTCAAACAGTTCTCCAATCAGAAGTATCTGGCATCGCTGACGTCGGGTTCATCGTCGGCGGCAGGTCGTCATCTGAACGTCCACAGCAGGTCAACGTCGGGCAGCACCAGCGAGTCATCTACACCATCGTCAACATCCACATCCAACACACCAGATCTCATTGGCGGCACAGTAGTTTCAATCCAACTGCCTGCGGAGCTTCAATCACCTCCCACTCTCCCATTCATCTCATCAAATCCCCACGAGCAAGTAGCCGACATCATTGACGATTTGATCGAGAAGGTTGTTGTATGTATCCCTCCCTCCTCCTTTATCCCTTTTCAATTACCATGTACTCATTCATTCATTCATCCAATAGCAAGACGAGTCGGCAACAGACAAGGATAGTGCCACATCATCTGGCGACTCCAACAGCAACAACAACAGTAATGGCAATGGCAACCTCAATGGCAATGGAGACCTCAATGGACCAACACATACCAACTCTCCACAAAAGGTCATACATCCAACAGTGTCTCTGCCAGTTGTATTCGACAATGAGAAGGAGGAGTACGACATCTCTCTAAGGGATGCCGTGCTCGTCTTCAGACTCCTCTGCGAGCTGTCACTAAGAGAGATCAATGAGTAAGTCACGACGTCGCACACTCATGGTCATGATCAACACTAACCCTGATGCTCGCGTCCAACACTCAGCTATGACTCACCAGAGTTCAGAATCAAGACATTCTCATTGGAGTTGGTGTCATCGATCTTTGAGGAGTATGGCAAGTACTTAAAGAACTTCCCAAGTATTATCAACTATGAGATACGCGAGGGATTGTACCCATCGATATTGGCCGCAGCGGCATCAAATGGTCATATATCAATATTCAAACAATCGTTGGTGTTGTTCATGTACATCGCGCTGCACTATAGAGAGTATCTAAAGGATGAGGTTGGAGAGTTCTTCTCACTGATCATACTACGTGTGTTGGAGAACAACTCTAGCTCCATTCAGCAGCGATGGATGGCACTACAAGTGATGTCACACGTCTGCAAGAACTCGCAGATCCTTATAGACCTCTATGTAAATTATGATTGTAGTCTAGGCAGCAAGGACATCTTCCAGAGGTAGGTCATGATCACATTGGCACTCAATCAATCAATAATCAATCACTAACTCAATCAAACATTTAGAATGGTTGAGGATTTATCAAAGATTGCTCAGACTGTTGTGAATGATAGCAAGCCTTATGAGATCAAGGTGAAGAATGCTGGATTGGACTGCTTGGTATCATTGTTGAAGGCATTGGATGATGGCCTCACAAGTAAGAAGGAGGCCTTGCAAGCGTGGACAAACAAACATATAACAGAGACACAGTTTACAAAGGCCAAGGAACTCAAGCTCAAGATAGAGGAGGGCAAGGCAAAGTACAAGATGTCGCCCAAGCGTGGCGTGGAGTTCTTTATCAAGATTGGAGTCACTCAGCGCGAGCCAGCGGCATTGGCCAAGTTCTTGCTGGACACCGATGGTCTGGACAAGACGTCCACAGGTGTCTACATCTCGGAGCGCGAGGAGTTCAACGCCTCGCTGCTCCAAGCCTACGTGTCACTGTTCTGCTTCACAGGCTACCAGCTGGACGGCGCACTCAGATACTTCCTCTCCAAGTTCAAGCTGGCGGGTGAGGCACAAAAGATCGATCGTGTGATGGAGGCCTTCTCCAAGAAGTTCTTTTCAGACAACAAGGACTCACCGGGCTTTGAGTTCCTCAACTCGGACGCCGCCTACATCCTGTCGTTCGCGATCGTCATGCTCAACAGTGACCTGCACTCCACATCGATCAAGACTCACATGACCAAGGCTGAGTTCATTCGCAACAATGCAGGCATCAATGACAAGCGCAGCTTTGAGGACCACTTCCTCAACTCAATCTACGATCGCATTTCCAAGGAGCAGCTTCGTCTACAAGAAGACGACGACATCTCCGAGTTGCCACGTCTGCACACTCAGGTGGCCTTCACAATGGAGGACCCCAGCAAGCTGGTCGTCGACACACGCGATCTCTACCACCATGGTGTTCTTGTCGAGCAGCTCAAGACCATGCTGTCGGCCGTCTGGCATCCGATCCTGGTCAGCCTGAGTCTGGTGCTGGAGAACACCGAAGATTCAAAGATCGTGCAGGTCTGTTTGGAAGGCTTCCGATGCGCTGTGAACCTGACCTCACTGCTGACAATGGCCATCGAGAAGGAGGCATTCGTCTCGGCGTTGGCCAACTTTACAAACATGGACAAGCTCAAGGAGTTGAAGCAGAAGAACATTGAGTGCTTGGAGAAGTTGATTCAGATCGCGCGAGCCGATGGCAACTACCTGCAAAAGTCGTGGCTGCCCGTGCTCAAGTCCATCTCACTGCTGGAACGTCTGCGCAACCAGTACCTGGGCGTCAACAACCCGAACCCAGACTCGGAGAAGAACATGCGCAAGAGCATATCGACGTCGGACTTCTTCCGTCTGCAGCCCCAGAAGATGCCATTCATCGCCGAGGGCATCACAGTGGACAACATCGCCAAGGAGTTAGATTTTGCCAACAATCTCTATTCAAACAGCACATCTCTCACCAACGAGGCCATCGTGTTCTTTGTCGAAGCACTGACAGCCGTGTCCAACGAGGAGATCAAATCGTCGACGCCAACATTCTCGCTTCTCAAGTTGGTCGAGGTCGCTGTCTACAACTCCAGCCGCATCCGTCTGATATGGCAGCCGATCGCCGACCACTTCACGAGGGTGGGCTCGATGCCCGAGAACGTCTACATCTCTACGCTGGTCATCGACTCGCTCAAACAGATGGCGCAAAAGTTCATCGATCTCGAGGACGTCAGCAAGGAGGCCACGCAGAAGGACTTCTTGCGTCCGCTCGAGCTGATCTTCTCGGCCAACGCGCACCACGATGTACGAGAGCTCATCCTCAAGTGCATTTTCCAGCTGACCAACGGACGATACGCGATGATCAAGTCGGGCTGGAAGCCCATCTTTACAATCTTCACGCTGAGCAGCTTTGCCGAGGTGCAGATCGCGTCGCAGGCCTTTGAGTTTGTCGACGAGCTCATTCGCGACTTCACGTACATTACCGAGACATTCTTCATCGACTATGTCAACTGTCTATCCAGCTACGCCAACTCCAAGCACATCGATCTCAGCTTCAAGGCCATCGACATCCTCAGCTACTGCGGCGTGCAGCTTGCCAATGGACGTGTGTGTCAGCTGGCCCGTGTCGAGGGTGCCGAAGGCGGCAACTCAACACTGTTCACAGACTCTGAGCAACACATCTCCCTCTGGTTCCCACTGCTCACTGGTCTGGCTCGCGTCATCTCACATCACAATGACGACATGCGCAGCTATGCACTCGACACGCTGTTCCGTGTTCTGGCACTGTTTGGCTCGACGTTCTCGCCCAAGCTTTGGGAGCTCATCTTCCGCGGCGTCCTCCTGCCCGTCTTTGACAACGTGGGATACTCAAAGGGCGCCACCGAGGTCGTGCTCGAGGACACCGAGTGGCTTGTGCGCACTGGTGACCGCGCTTTCAAATCGCTCACCGAGATGTTTATCAACTTTATCGACATCATTTGTTTCCTCCTCGATGACATGTTGGACCTTTTTGTGAACTGCATCCTGCAAGACAATGAGCTGCTGGCCAAGACTGCCGGCACATTCCTCATTCAACTGGTCACGCACAATGGCAACAAGTTCACCAGTGCACAGTGGTCCAGCGTTTGTCAACAGCTGCACAAGATCTTTGAGACCAACACACCCCTGGAGATATTCGATCAGAGTGCACTGTTGATCATCTCTCCGCCAACATCTGTCGTTGTCACTGTTTCCAGCACACCTTCCGCAATGATGTCACCAGCCAGCATTGTTCCAGAGTCACCTCAGAAGCCTAAGCAGGCCCCTCTGCAACAGCAGCAATCACAGTTGAAGATGTTTGACAAACCACCATCAGCATCAGCACCAATCTCTCCATTGATGAATGGAACTGACAGAAACTCATCACTCACATCCAACAACACAAACAACGCTGCTGCCGAGACAAGACAACAAGCAACATCGCTGCCCGCCTCTCCCCTGTCACTCTCCCCAGCCATCTCAAGGACACACTCTGCCGAGAACATGTCCTCATTGGACCCAACAGACTCAGCCCATAGCAACCACAATGATATATCAGCCCAATCGCCATCCACAACACAACAGGCACCAACAGCAGTATCTAATCACAGCCGCTCATACTCCTCGCCAATAATCTCCTCACTGATCGAACAAAAGCATCTCAAGAAGCAGCACAAGAGATCATCGAGTTGGAACAATGCCCACCACGACCTGCTCAAGACCATTCAGTCAAAGTGCTCGGTGCAGCTTCAGATGGTACAGGCGATCAATGACATCACATCGACACACTACGAGCGACTGAATAGCTCTCAACTACTATGTCTATGCGACTGCCTCGACATCTCCTATCACTTCTCTCAGAGCGTTTTCCAGGACGAACAGCTTAAGCCAGTAGTGCCCAGGATTGGCATCATCCTCAAGGTTCTCCAGCACAGCACCATCATTGGCTACCTCAACCTCCTCATCATCCTGTATACAGAGCAGTCCATCGATTCATCCACTCGAACCATGCACTCAGAGTATCGCTTAGTCACGTATGTATCCTCAATGATCAATCACAAACGGCTCACATTCTAATCATCACTAAACTTCATACATTGTAGCCTGTTCCAAGACCTTGTCAACACATTCATTACAAACAATCATGGAGAGATTGTACAGACAGAGACAGTGATCAGGATACTCAAGGCCATTCTTCAGTTCAACGACGATAAGTTCCTGAAGAACATTAGTATCTTTTATGACAAGTTTATTCAGTTGCTACTGAATGATGATAAGGACATCAGAGTGGCACTTAGAGATATACTGTTGAGAGTTGGTACACTTAGAGGCACGATCGCCTCTGTCCCTGCCACTACCAACAATGCTACAGCTACTGCTACAGCTACTGCTACACACATGGTCAAGTAAACAATGTCCACGTTTCTTATTTCTTATTTACAACAAGGGGGTTTGGCGTATTATTTATTCTTTCAATTGATTGTTGTTGGTTGTCTGGAGTTGGTGATGGATGGAGGTGGATGCGCTGTGATGATGGGATGGATTGGAGATGGGGAGTGGAAGGATTGATCATGCTCTGTTCTCAACCTTGATGTTGTACTGCTTGTACTCCAAGGCGATTCTGGCAACTCCTTCATCATCCAATTGCTTGCCATCAGTGCTGCTCCACTTAAAGTTCATCAACATTTGAGAGGCGGCATAGTACAACTCATCCTTGGCAACACCCATACCAACACACATACGTGGTCCAAGACCGAATGGAATGTAGGTGTAGTCAGTGGACGACGATTCCTTGCTCCATCTGTCTGGGTTGAAGGTCTCTGGACTCTCCCAATGCTTGTCGTCCATGGCCAGACCGTAGACGGCCATCAACACCTGGGTGCCCTTGGGGATGACGTAGCCACCGAGCTGGATGTCCTCAACGGCGCATCTTGGGAGGGCGAGAGGTGCAGCGGTTCTGATTCTCATCGTCTCCTTGAGGACGGCGTTGAGGTATGTGGTCGAGTTTCTGTGGATGAGGGTGGGCAGGTTGCCCTTGCCCACGACGTTGATCAGCTCCTCGTACACCTTCTCCTGCATGTCCTGGTTGTTGGCCATGAAGATGATCAACCAGCCGAGGGTGATGGCGACAGTCTCGTGGCCAGCGACGATCAGATCGGTCAGACACTTGGCAAGACTCTCGTCCTCGTAGAACTCCTTCTCATCGGACTTGTCCCACTCCATCAGGATACAATCGAGCAGGTCACGTGGCTTCTCGGGGTTGAGTGTTTGTCTGTGCAACTTGATGGCGTCATCACAGTAGGTCCACACTTGGCCGACGGCATCACCCAAAGCCTTTCTCTTGGCACTGTAGAATGGCTTCAGGAATGGGATGTAATCATGTGGATTACCCGTGGCAAGAATTTCCTCCATAATCTCAGCGGCCTTGATAACAATGTGATCAGACTCTGATTCATACTCTACAAAGTCCGAGAATGAGTAGTCAATAACTCCATTCAAACTGTATCTTCTGATATAGTTATGTGGATTCAACTATAATTGATTGATTGAATGTTTGGTTAGACGAACGTCCATGGACATGTTTGATCATCATGATAACATACTGGTTGACCTGATGCGGCGTATGTTCCAAAGAAGTTGTTGAGGGCAATGGCTTGTTGCTCAATTCTGGATGCAATGTTGTGTGTTCTGGCCTTGGTCATGGCATTGGTGAATAGCTTTCTATACTTCTTCCAGAATGGTCCCTTGGCAAACAACAGGTTCTTCTCCCCTAAGGTGATTGATTGATGTTAGTGACATTGAGTGATTGATTGAGTGAGTGATGGGTGTAACATACTGCCAATGATTTGAGCTGAATCAGTGTTGTATCTATCAATGATTTGTTCGGACTTGTAGATGATCAATTCCTTGAGCAGTGTTGGATCACTGACAAGAACGGATGGTACACTTCCCAAGAAGAATGTGGTCAATCCACCATACTTCTCAGAGAATGCCTTAAGTGACTTATGAGGCATCCTTCCCAATTGATGAATGTTACCCAAGATTGGGATTGGGAATGGGCCTGGAGGCATTCCATAAGTCCTCTTCTTATGGAACTTTATAATGATTGTGTAGGTCTGGGTTAGAATATGATTGATTGATTGAATGATTGGTCCTTATGATGATCCACCTACCGCAACGAATGCAAGGAATAAACCTAAGACTATTAATAAGAACATGTTGTTGTTGAATGTAATAATATTAATATATTATAATGACTGATGATTGACAACTACAAACATATAATCAAAACAATATGTAGTTGTCGATACCAAAGGTGATGGACATGTTTAAATAGACATGTGATCACATGACCTGACCTGACCTCCTCCAGGAGGTGCTACCCTCCCCTTCCTCCCCTCAGACGATGCAATGCCATGCCATATGTGTGATGGATTGATTGATGGATGGCAGATAGACATGAAGGGTAGGGGCCAATACCACTAAGGTCAGTCAGTCAGTCAGTCAGTTGGTTTAGTTAGTTGGTTGGTGGAAGTAGTAGTTGTTGTAGTTGATTATGATTGTGTGAAATAAGCCAAGCAGAGTATCTGGCTGATGTAGCCAGGTCATATCCTATATCATTAATGAATGAAGAGTGGTAGTGGATGGCAGTAGATCATGTGACCCTACTTGGTGTGTGCTTGTGTGTTTGTGTGGATGTCGTATGTGTCTTGAATCACATGAACAAGCAGACATGTTGTGTGATCGAGGGTGGGATACCATCTCCAAGCGACTGATGACATGGTGGGTGTGTAGGCCCGTTGGCAACACCCTTTGATCAGACATACACACACACTCCACACACACACTCACACACACCAGCCCAACAACTATGATTGATTGACCCACTTATTGATAAAGAGGTAGGGACAAAGACGATGGTACTATACTTTTTGACAGTTAGATTTAAGAATACGAATACATTATATATATAATAATTAAATGTTATATTTTATATTATATATATTCTTATTTATAACAACAACAACTAAAATTGAACTGGCTGTCTCATAACAGGCATTCGTCAATTCGACTTGTGTTCTCATCACACCCCTCCCCCTACACACACAGTTATATCTTTGTTGATCACACACATACACAGGTGATCAGAGCCAATCTTGAATACCCATTGGACACATAGGGGTGGGTGGGACAACATATCATAAGTCATATGACATATTTGTAGATTAATACCAATGTAGAATAAGTATTGATAAATGTAACCGCTTATTTTAGAGAGAAGCCAGAGTTGGTTCAGTCTGATTTATCTCAAACAGCACGTCATATGATTAATTAATTGATTGAATGATATAATGGATCATACAATTAAATCATATTTTAATCTATCTCCACTGCATTTATATGAGTGCTTTGTCATCATCAGGAATCGAGATAATAACTACAGAGTGAGTGTGGATTGGCAGTCCACCTTGTTTGGGTAATATTGGCAATGATAACCATTGATTGATAGAACTGTTGTTCAAACTCCACAAATCAATTAATTAATTGATTAATCACCTAGTTAATCAAAAGTTACAATCTATCAAGTGTTGATAAGATTTCACGATATCTGCTCTCTATTGCTTAGAGTGAACATTCTTAATTAAATAAAATCATTTTGAACAACAAAGTTCAAAAGAATGAGCATATGAGAAAAAAAAAGGATCTAGGATGTAATGAACATCTTGATTTCATTAACACTTTTAATCATTCATAATAATAGTTCAGAAGTCATATATATCACATTCATAAATTTATCTTCAACATCAACAATATAAAAATCATCAACCAATCAATCAACCAATCATTCTATCAATGTCATCATCAATTGATATTATTGATCAGGCGGAACCTGAAGACCTAGAAATATGGAGTGTGAAGCAAGCTGAGATGCTTCAGTTCTTGGTTAACTACTATATCCCAGCCAAGGTTGAAGCTCCTCCCATTATGGCTGAGCAGCAACTTAAGGACCAATATGCCAAACTTGGAGGTGACGATTGGATCGAAGAGAGCAAATCTAATTCAAACCTTACTTCGATGTTTGAGTGTCTGTATCAACATATTAGGGCAGGCAAGAGGCCTCCAAGATGTTTCATGTGTCTAAAGGTATACCTATACGTACGACTGGCTGATGATACATGGATTACTTCGAGGAATAATTAAACTAACATATTTATTTAGAAGGAGAAACAGATAAACAGCCATTATGTCTCCGCCTGCATACTGAAGAAGCTGCATCTGATCTTCCCGAGTGAAACCTTAAAGGTTGGCCATGTCCAGTTTGAGGACTCAAACCGCCCTCTTATCAGAGATACAAGCATTCAAAAAGCACATCTCCCTCTATACTGCAAAAGGTAATGTAGTATGTATATTCTTGGTAGATATATGAGTATGCTAATCAATCCATTAACAGGTGCGACAACACCTTTGGCTCTGCAGAATCCAACTTGGCTGAATATTTGGAAGTCATCAATTTTCCAACAGGTGTGGAGTTTATTGAGTACAAAGGATGGCTCCTTCTCGCCCTGGCCTTTTCTTCTTTCCGAATCATGTGCATTGATGGAAGCTACAATCACTGTTCATTTCTTGATCTTAGGAAATGGCTTCTCAACTATGTAAACAAGCAGCCAGATCCAGCCGTACACAAGAAGCCATCCCCAGTCGTGCAGCAAGATCAAGCTGTGCAGCCAGCTCCAACCGACCAGCCATCTCCAACCTTGCAGCCAGCTCCTAACGTGCAGCCAACCCCTGCTGTGCAGCAAGTTCAAGCTGTGCAGAACGTCCAGCCAGGGTATGAGCGTGTATTATTGAGCGTGTGATAGACCGACCTTACTAACATCAAAACGACAACTCGGCGCAGGGCCTCTCTTCAGGAAACGAAAAAAAAGGAAGAGGTCCTGGACGAACCAAATTTCCAGCTCCACCTCTACCTGGGACAGTTCAATTGTAAAGAGTTGCTCCTATTCAAGTACATGTCGGAATCCTGGGATTGCTTCAACACTGATGGACTCCATTTTACCCACATATCTCGCCTGTGGATTGTTGTGGGACCGCTCAACTCATCACTTCACAAGGTTGGCAACTCTGGTTGCCTACCATTGGTGCATGAACGTTGTTCATTGGTCGACGACCATGTTGTGGAGAGAGCGGTCGCAAGAATGTCATTGCAACAATCAAGGATGACACTGGATGATCATCTAAAGACTCACGAAACCTATTCGATGTGGGAGGATACACGGCCTATCACATGTAGATGGGCCAATTGTGACAACCCTAGTATACTACTGCATCAACTCCACGATCACATCAAGAGCCACTTCTCAATCGAATCGGAAATTGTCCAGAAGAAGATACAGTGCAAATGGACCACAGATGGTCAACCAAATTGTAAAGCATGTATTGACAAATCAGAGTGGGATCTTACAGGTCACATCAGAAGTCATCTAGATGGTCAACTCAAGGAACCCACACCTGGCTCTTCAGTTGTCCAAGACCCATTGTCATCAATTTATCTTGGAGTATTTGGATTTCCTCCGGGCATTTCTCACCGCTTCTATCTATCAGAAACAATCGCTCCCCTGTACTTCACCCATAGAGAAGGATGTCTTCCTGCGCGCCCCATCATCAGAGTCCACAACTATCGCTTGCTCAGGGAGCATTTTATATGTTACATCCTCACGGCTCATACATCATCCGATCATGTTGTGCCCCTCGACGAGAATCGCCTGCCACTGCTACAAGGGGACGATCTGCTCATCAGAGTTGGATTTTGCTTCACAAGCGAGACGAACAATGGAGTGCCTAAGCTCAAGCTTCACAAAGAAACACCAGCACTTCACAGGCGTTTCCTCGAGGAGTTCCTCAAGCAGAGCACTGTCAGTCTCACGGAGATTGTTAGAAAACTGGAGAAAAAGGAATAAATCATACATATAATTGCAATGAAGCACGATACATCCTGCAGGTGGACCCTGAGACAGTCATGGGCCCTCTGAGAGATGATAGATGTATTTAAATAATAGAGTGATTAAGAGAGAAATATTACTTCAAGTTCCTAGGAAGAGAAATCTTTATTAGAACCTATACTCCTACATAAGAAACTCTGACCTCCATCTGGTTCTTGGAGTTGAGTGGTTTGGTACCTGGGAAATCAAAGCAGTACTTATTTGTGGTTGGATCAATCTTGTTGTCCATGACAGTGCCAGATGTACCCAATGGTCCGACCTTGTATATAGGATTAGGATGATCTGAATTGATGCAGTATCTTCCATCCTCCAAAACTCCAAAGTCAACTCCGGCTTCCATGTTAGTCTCAATGCTCCGTAAGTTCAGGTGAATAGTTATTAACCTTGATCTGTAACTGAACTATTCATTAATTAGGTTAATATTCAGGTGTATCTATTACAATTCACTGAAGTGACAGTTCAGTTATTTATCTTGGTAGTATAGGTCAGATAATATCTATTTTACAATGAATAATTGTGTATACCACGACTCATCATTGGGAAGACTACACCCTCGTCGAATATAAATGTTTTTTTTAATTCTTACTTGTATCATTCAATCCAACAATATGATTCATGATGAATAATTGGTTATTGGATATCCAGCTGAAGTGAGTTGATTGAACGCAATGTCATGATCTGGTCCACTGCATATCAACCAAACAAATAATCCCACAACAACATAATTAATTAATCAATCAATCATTTAAAGATAATAAAGGTCAGGTTTATCTTTGATCTACAAATACCTAACTTAGTCTGGCCAATGTGCCATCAGCTAAGGTAAGATTGCCTTGGCCATAAGCGGAATAGGGCCCTCCAACATCTTGTTTGCCATTCTTGTCCTTGTCCTCAAAACCATACAAGATCAAAGAGTTTCGAACGAATGGTACAATACCGGCCTTGATTACCAGTTGGCCATCTGAGTTGAGAGGGGTCTCTTCAGAGATTTTGAAGCAGTACTTGTTGGTGTTAGGATCGATCTTGTTGTCATCGACAGTGCCAGTGGTACCAAGTGGTCCAATCTTCCAATCATTTGGAGAGTTGTGATCAACATTGAGACAGTACTCGCCATCATCAAGAGGTCCCATGATGACTCCATCAATTCCATTGGTCTTGTCAAAGGAAGTGACAACAGTTCCATCGGCCTTGGTGAGGTTGCCACGTCCTCGGAATGCCCATGGTTCACCAGCATCATCTTTGCCATTCTTGTTGTCATCTTGGAACATCTGCAATTTGACCTTTGGTTTGATCACTTGGACATAACCAACCCGAACAATCAGGTCTAGAATATATTGATTTAGATCAAAGCAATATTTGTTCGTGACCGGGTTGATCAAGTTGTCTTGGATGGTGTTGCTGTTTCCAAGTGGTCCGACCTTGTAGTTTCCGTTTGAGTAGTCAACATTGAGGCAGTAGTGACCATTTGGCAGGTTATTGAAGACCACACCCTTGGGTCCCTCGGTGGAGGAGACGCCTGGACAACCGAACCGTCTGCCCTTGTCAGATTGCCCCTGCCCTGGAAGAAAAATATCTCGTCAGTGTCCTGAATGCCATTATTATTATTGTTGGAATCAMCCAAAGGCAAATAGGGTAAACTTGTTGTTGGCATTATTAGTGCCTGTTGTGGACAGTCCCACTGTGTTAACAACTCCGAATGTAGTAGCTGTTGTAGTAACTGGTGGACTGGTCGTGGAGGCTGTGGTTGTGGCCGTGGTCGAAGCTATTGTGGTTGCTGTCGTGGTAACGGGGGGTATGCCAGTGGTTGTCACAGTTGTAGTGGCGGTGATTGTGGAGGTTGGTGTCACTGTGGTAGAGGCTGTCGTTGTCGCAGTGGTAGTGATAGTAACAGGTGGCTTGCTGGTAGTTGTCACTGTTGTAGTGGCGGTGATAGTAGAGGCTGGTGTCACTGTGGTAGAGGCTGTCGTCGTCGCAGTGGTAGTTATAGTCAGAGGTGGTTTGCCAGTAGTTGTCACTGTGGTAGTAGCAGTGATTGTAGAGGTTGGTGTCACTGTGGTAGAGGCTGTAGTTGTCACAGTGGTAGTAATAGTCAATGGTGGCTTGCCAGTAGTTGTCACCGTGGTGGTGGCGGTGATTGTTGACGTGGGAGTCACCGTAGTTGTGGCGGTGGTGGACGCAGTGGTGGTGATAGTAGAAGGATTGACTGTTGTTGTAGCGGTAGTTGAAGCAGAGGTAGTGGCAGTGGTGGACGAGGTTGGAATACTTGTGGTCGAGACAGTTGTTGATGCGGTGGTCGTAGCGGTCGAGCCAGTTGCTCCAGCAACAGTTGATACTGTAGTGCTTGCAGTAGTCGTAACAGTGGTTGATGCCAAAGTTGTCACTGCTGGGCTAGTTGTCGACACAGTTGTGGAGGAGGTACCGGCTGTCGTGGTCACCGTGGTAGTGGCAGTTATTGTGGAGACAGGTCCAGTAGTAGTAGCCGTGGTCGTAACAGTGGTGGATGATACAGAAGACGAGGGGGCACTAGTGCTGGCAGTCGACACAGTGGTCGTTGCAACCGTGCTTACAACAGTGCTGCTTGTAGACACGGTGGTGGTTGCGACGGTGCTGACAACGGTGCTTGCAGTGGATACTGTACCAGATGTAGGCAATAGACATTTGGGTTGGCCAAGGGAATCAACGGTACATGTTGAACCAAGGGAACATGTTTTGAAAGTGCATACAGAGATACACTTGGGAGACACATATACAGAAGGATGGCAACACACTTGTCCAAAAGGACATTGAATGGTGTTGCAAAGGCCTTCATTTACTATATATGAAATTAAATAAATTGAAGTCATAAATAAATTCAATTATATTTATATAAATATCTTTGATATTGACAAACTTACTCATCATTGCATCTACATGTACACTATGGATGACAAAGAGGAGGGCAATAAGGAAGAGGGCACTCTTCCCCCTTTCACTAGTAACCATTCTTAAATCGGTTGACTAGATTGGTAGGTGTTGTGGTTGTAGTTGGGAAATATAGTTTCTAATATATATTAATATTTATTTATTTATTTAATTAATAATGATCAAAAAGTAATATTAATATATCTATTAAAAGACCAGTCTTTCAAATACTCTTGATTCACACTTTAAATATGTAATGGTAATTAATGCATAAATAATATATATTTAATCTCCCCCCTTTGAGTGTTGGAGGGAGGCAGTAGTAACATCAACAAATACATTGATGATGTTAATGACAATATATATAAAGATACATACACATACATACTCAAACTTGGATGGCTCACGGGAATTATTTCCCAATGTATTACAGAGGGGGGATTGAATCCTTTCATTATTAGTCATAAACCCCCATACTTACTTATCGAATGATCATAACCCCCATACTTTCCTCACTCCATACATGATTACCCTACTGATGGAGTCAACATTAAAGTGTTGTTGAAAGAACAACATGGACCCTGATTAGTGGACCTGAGAATTAATTAATTACAACACTTTACAATTATTTATGACTGCTTGTCAAGTGTTGACAATATTGCACGATAGGTGTTCTCTAGTAATGGTATAGAGTCTTCGTAGTCCTCCAATTGATTGGCCTTCAACTCGTTCATGTTTGGTCCAACAACTAGTAACAACACTTCCACACCATGCTCCTTCTTCAATTCGGCATTTCCACCGTCGACGATTGGCACTGGATAGACATGTGCCACCTGTCCAATAATGTCAGGATGTCTAGTCTTGGTCTCCTTCTCGAATGATGAACCGGCCGCCTGATAGAGCAACTTGTTATTCTCAGTCCTCTTGAGTCGCCACGATGACTCCACTGCCATGAACCTACATGGCGCACCGCTACCAATGTCGTTCAGGTAGTCCAGCGAGTTGACGGTGTCCTGGACGTAGACCTTCAATCTCGAATCGTCCTCTATCTCTGACAATCGCTTCTGTAACACTTTGTTCACCTTGTCATTGACCAGTGACTTGTCCACGAACAGAACCAATCTGATGTCGTCCTCGCCTGCGTGGAATGAAAGATAGGTGGCGAGCTCCTTGAATGCAATGTCGATCGCCTTCTCTGGATTGAACTGATGTACCAATGTTGATATGAGTGGCAGTATCAATGACCTTCCAGCATTCTTTGTCTCACTAGGCTTCTTCTTATGATATGCTGTCTTTGGTGACCATGTGTTTAGCTCAGGAGCAGCATCACTCTTGCCACCAGTGGCAGACAGCTTTAACCATGGATGTGAGAACTCCTTAAAGTGTTCGGCATTCTTCAGATGTTGGAGATGTCGGTGTCAGTGGGTGGATCATTTCAATCAATCAATCAAACAAACAAACAAACAATTTACCTTGCGATAACATTTCTGTCCATGTTGACAAACTGGAAGGTCAGATTCTTGATCCAGCTTGGACTTCTTTGTAGTTGTTGGCGCAGAATCAGTTGCTTGACGCTTAAATGTACTCTCATCAAAGTCTGGATTGGCCA